>NC_056726.1:1408164376-1408366876 GCF_019279795.1 Protopterus annectens
CTGCAATATATAATCAGTCTGGATTGAGTACCGGTTAATAAACACATAAATTAACAAATCTCAAGAACCATGTGAAAAGAAGCACAAGTTGTTTTTTCCCCTCGTTTTTTTGTACACCAAAATATCTACATATAGAAATTAACTAAAATGATTATAACATTTTCTTTTTTCTCATTTTTCATAGCCCAATTCCCTAGTCACCCCACTGATCCTTACATTTATTCCCTCTTAACCCCTCCTACAATTTAGTAATTATCTAAGACATATACATTAAAAAAACTCTTCCAATTTCTATCCTCTGTCAATTCCTGCTTTAGTCCATTCCACAGACTTAAAACTTTCTCTACAGGCATTCTCAAACCACTTTTTCCCATACACACTCACGCTTACCAACACCTTTATCCATTCATACACACTTTTAGATTATAACAAAATGTGCGTGTATGTCTATACATATATATCTATCAACACATAATACATACATATATTAATATACACACAAGCGCACACATGAATACATATCAATACGATAAAAGCATTTTTTTTAGATACTCTTATAACTACTTCTAGCGACTACTTTGGACTATTATCCTCCTCATCAATGCACATTTTTGGTCTCCTCCTCATCTACACACTACTCACTTTTCCCTGCCCATATAATCATACTGTACAGCTTTCTGCACATAACCTAACCACTCTCCACTACTTGAACAATTTATATAGTACGCTACAAACATCTCCTCACTCTTTACCACACCTCTTTCTCTCCATTTCTAGTAACACACCTTTCATTAATATACCACACAGTCATCATCTCACCAAACCTCCACCTTGTTCTGCCCACCATCTAAACTGTCACCATCTCAAGTCAAAATGACAGCGAGTGAATTGATACTGCTTCATACACTGAAAACACTAGCTGACTTCATTAACTACCACAATATTCCCACATCACATCCCAGCTCCATCACAAACACACATGCTTACATCACAAAACCCTCTTTCTCTTCCTACCTCTTCTTCTCTGTCCTGATGTGCATGCTCAGACCTGTTCTCTTATATATTAAAGTTAAGGATAGTACTTTATCAGCAGTACTGAAAGTCAGATACAAATACAAATGTCTCCATACCTCTACTCACCCCACCTTCATCCTGAAACTTGGTGGATATTTTCACCCTAAATCCCAGTCCTACATGTCAGCTACCCAGCATGGCCAACCCATTACTTTCCAATAATCCCAACACAATTTTCCCCATCAGGTTAAAAAAAAACTAAACTTCATTCTATTCAAAATTAATCTCAGAAGCATATGCAACAAAATTCATGATATCCATGCATGTCCAGATTTTTACTGCCCAGACATTCTAATTGCCATTGAAACCTGCCTAAAACAAAAAATAACTGACAATGTTAATTATTCCCCCAGGTTTTAACATACTCAGAATAGACAGAAATCTTAAAAGAGCAGGAGGTAAAACAACTTGGAAATAATTCCAGCCCATCTAAAGATCACAAAATTTAACAATGCTGAACTTGACTGAATACCTCATAATCAACCAAAAGAAAATCTACATGTATCTCAACAGTATACATCCCACCAGGCAGCAACATTACCACAGCTGAAAATATCCTATACTGGATATTGGACAAGATCCCCCAGGAAGCATTCATCTTAAGTGACCTAAACATAGACGAACAATCTTTAAACAGCAGCAGCACCAAGGCAGCTGAAAATATCCTATACTGGATATTGGACAAGATCCCCCAGGAAGCATTCATCTTAAGTGACCTAAACATAGACGAACAATCTTTAAACAGCAGCAGCACCAAGGACTCTATTCTCCACTTTGGCTTCACACAATTAATAAGGTGCACCACCAGAATCAACAAAAGCACTGACAGGCAGTCCACACTGGACTGGATATTGACAAAATCCATAATATAAAGTCCTCTGGTTGCTTACCAGATACTATAAGAGCCCAACTCCCAACCTATGTAGTTAGACAATAGCATAGTTCACCCAAACTAATAATCTATAAAGTACACAACTAAAACAAATGTTACAAAGACATGTGCAGTAGGTGGACTGGACACTCTAAATTGGTCATAGGTATGAGTGTGGATGCAAGTGTGTCGTGTGAAGAACTACCACTGCAGGGCTAGCCACCCGGCAGTGTAAACCTTGGCTCTATATGATTTTTCTCTGATGAAGTGACACCCTGACCCCAGGTGCAAAAATGGGAAAAAGGGGTTGTAGATGGGTGGACACCTTGACCCCATGTGCAAAAATGGGAAAAGGGGTTGTACATGAATGGACATTTATTACAACCCTGTCCCACTGCAACTGTAATGTATTACAAGAGTAATGTCCCTACATGAAGCAGTTACACACTTCAATTACACCTTCCTAAATGTCTGACAAAAGAGACCAAACTACTTATACTGCAGCGATAAAGCATTAAAAGAAAAGAGTAAAACACAACATGCCTACCAAAATTTTAGATATCTCAAGAAACAGTACCGAGATCTTTGTTAAATTTGACAAGAAATCATACTACAGTAATATTAAAAAAAAAACTTACGCTATTTACTCCAAAACAACACCTTAACCAGAAACACACTGTGAAGACTTTTAGAGAAGGGGTGAAGGTTGCCTGCCTAGTCAAATAGAATTTGATACATAATTCTGGCATTTGTAAATATAAAATACAGGCTTGTTTCCTAAATGAAAGAAAACACTGTAAAATGTGAACTTCAAGATTGTAGCAACATTGCCATCTGCTGTAAGGAAAACTAAGCCAAGCATTTCAAGTGTTCTTTGAAATTAAAATTATGTTTTGTATGTCCTTTGAAGTTAGAATTTGGAGTCGATGATTCTGGAGCAAGCACCCTGTCTATTGTTTTAAGGCTAAAGTTAATGACCAGAATTTACACGTGGAATGTCCTTTATTGCTCTAAGTGTAAAATAATGCAAATGCAGTTTCGGTGTGGCCTGGGAACCAGGAAAGTGTAAACAAATGATGTAATGTTTTACCAGAATTGCAGTTTCAATTTAAACAGTGAGAACCAGAGATTATTAAGCATTTTTGTCTTGATATTCACCTCAGTACTGCCTTGCTCTATGTAAGCAAGTTATCTTAGAAGTTTGTTTTCTTGTAGAAATAGCTAGGACTATAAAGACTAGACTAAGTGTTTTTCGGTTATGTCAGAACTGTACTACTGAGTTATTTTAATTTTCTGTGTGATCTCTGAACTCTTGTACACCACTGTGGTGTAGTAGTGTCATCTTGCGTTTTTAGTATTTATTATTAACTATTTTAAAAACCTTTTTATCTGTGGCTGGTTTGTGAAGAGTTAAGCGCTAGAGTACATTGCATATTTATAGAGTTTATTGTACAAAGCCACTCTAATAAGCCTTAGACTGATCAGTCATACTGACCAACTGGATAACAATATTGCACAGTAATAATTGGACACCCTTTTAATGGCCTTTGGGTAGCTGATAATTACTGGTGGTGGCAGTAATTACTACCGTATAGCCTGGGTAAAGGGGCACAACTGGAGAATCTGTGTCAGCCTTTCCCAGGAGTGTCTGTGAAGTTGTATAAATACTTCTCAGTGTGTGTGTGTGTGTGTGTGTGTCCTGTCAGTTACTTGGGTAGGGACACGAAGCACTGGTTAGACAGAGAGGGTACTGAAGGTTAGCTTGCCAGCTAGGCTGAGATCTGGACCCTATAGCTGTGCCAGAGGGGGAGTCTTATTGGGGACCTGGGGAGCAAGGGAGCAACCAGCCCCAGACTGACTGTGATCTCTGTGTGCACTTAAGGGAAATTGTACTTTAATGTTTGTATTTGTTATCCTTTCCTCTCATATGAGACACCCTCTCTGGTGTTAGTGGTGAGGACTGAGGCTCCTTGATTGCTGGGCCAGGGCGCGGGCATTACATGCGGTTTGCAGTGGTGGGATCCACTTCATATTTGGGGTGGCAGTGGATATACACATCACATATTAATTAGTTGGCAAATACTAACTGGCTTGTAGTGGTGTGGCTAGAGTGAATCCTGTAGCTTATGTACAGTGTTCAGATCACAAATGTTTTATTTCTTTTGTTAGCTTAGTTAATCGGGGTGAGCAAGCAGGCAGGCAGCATGTCCGCAGAGGAGTATGGAAAGCTGACAAGGAGCCAGTTGGTGGAGATGTGCCAAGCTAGGGGACTGGTGCATGGAAACCTGACTAAGGCAGACCTGATTGCATCCTTGGTTACAGCTGCATCAGAAAACAGCATCCAGGAGGATAAGCAGACTGGCAGTGGAGATACAATATCCTTGGAGAATGGACAGCTCAACCTTTCTGCAGTGGACTTAAAAATCCAGCTGGAGCTAAAGAGACTTGAGTTGGAGGCCAGGCATTTGGAGATAAAAGACAAAGAAAAGGAACGTCAGAGGAGGCATGAGAGGGAAATGCTGACTCTTCACCATAGTCATGGAGGTAATGGGGAAGAGAGTAATTGGACCCCAGAAGCACAACAGGTCAGTAAATTTCTTCACAATTTAAAAAGAGGGGGATTATTTTAATAGTTTCAATCATATGTTTGAGAGGTTATGCGAACAGTATGATGTTGACCAAAGGCTCTGGGTATGGTTCCTGACCCCCTTACTCCATGGGAAAGCTGTAATTGTATTGGCTAAAATGTCTGACATTGCATGTTCTGATTATACTGCTGTAAAAAAATGTCTTTTAGAATGGTTTAAGCTAACACCTGAAATGTATAGGAAAACGTTTCGTGAGCATAGACGCAAGGTAGATGAAAGCGTGTGTGAATATGTTGCTGAACTGAGCACTTATTTTCATAGCTGGGTGAGTGGATGTCAGGTCACCACTTTTGAAGGGCTGGCAGACCTTTTGGTGGAGGAACAAGCCCTTAGCACTTTGCCTGAGGGCATGAGGATCTGGTTAGCTGATAGACAATGTGCTACTTCAGATGATTTGGGGAAGAAGGGAGGCCTATACCTGGTCAGGAAGGCAGCCCTGTACAGGAAGGGGACACCCAGTACTGCTCATGGGTCAAAAGGAACTCATGGTGGGCAGCACAGACTGCCACAACAGTATCTGCCAGTAGCAGGGGAAGCCACTAGTCCAGGAGCTAGGGTTAAATGTTTTGAAGGCAACCAGTGGGGCCATGTGGCATACAGGTGTCCATGGAGGCAAGGTGGGGAACCAAAGGTGAGGGAGCTAGTGTGAAAGACAAAATGCCAATCGTAGGTTGTCTTGAGACAACAGGGGTATGGAACTACCATCCTGCAGATGTCCTGAGAGAGAAGGATTTGGATGAGGCAGTACCATGTACTTATGCAGTTACGCCCAATGAGGCTAGGAGACAAGCATGCGAGTCTGGTAGCATGGGGGAGGCCCAGACAGACTGCATACTTGCAGCCAGGACTGCTGAGGTGGTTACTTCAGGGAGAGAGCTACTCTGTAGCAGTAAGACTGAATGAGAGCCATAGCTGCTTGAGGGTACTGATGTTCCATTGGACAGGGTAACTGCAAAGACAGAGGCAAGTAGTAGTACCCAGGCTGACAGTGAGGCACCACTGTCAGAGGATGCCAGACTTCCTGTGGAAGGGGAGCTAGAAAGGGTTACAAGGAGAGAGTTGAGACAGGCTCAGCTCTCAGACCCTACATTGCAAGGCCTGAGGCAGGTAGCTACGGAGGCACCTGATTCTCAAGGAAAGGGGGAAACTGTATACTGGGACAAAGGGTTACTATACAGAGAGTGGACCCCTGAGGGAGGACTAAAAGGTGGGAGGGTACAGCAATTGGTAGCGCCTAGAGCCTACAGTCTGACGCTTCTAGCCAGAGTCCATGATATTCCCTTTGCAGGTAATATAGACATAAAACGTACAAAGAGATGTATTATGCAAAACTTCTATTGGCCTGGAATTTCCAGAGATGTAACAGGGTACTGCAGGACCTGTGAGCAGTGCCAAAAGGTAGGCAAGGCAGGAGACAAGGTGTGAGCTCCTTTGATGCCCTTGCCTGTGATTGAGGAGCCATTTCAGAGGGTAGCTATGGATATTGTGGGTCCTCTGAGTACCCCAAGTTCCACAGGGAAAAAGTATATCCTAGTGGTAGTGGATTATGCTACACGATACCCTGTGGCAGTGGCTTTGTCTCCATTGAGGCAGAGAAGGTGGCAGATGCTTTGTTAGAGATTTTCAGCAGGGTACGTTTCCCAATAGAAATGCTGACTGGGTGAGGTGCCAATTTCATGTCAGACCTACTGGCTTGTCTGTGGAAGTCCTGTAGGGTGAAGCACATGAAGACCACCACCTACTATCCCCAGACTAATGGTCTTGTTGACAGGTTAAACTCTACAATCAAGTCCATGTTACGGGCATTTGTAGATCAGTTTAAGAGGGAGTGGGACAAATATTTACCCCATCTGTTTGCTTAAGGAGAGGTTCCCCAGGAATCCACAGGTTTTCCACCCTTTGAGTTACTGTATGGGCATAGGGTGAGGGATATATAGACCTCTAGATTTAATTTGTGATGAGTGGGAAGGCGAGCGAGAGTTTCACAAGGACTCCGTTGGGGCATATGTCCTAAACCTCAGGACAAGGCTCAGGGAACTCATGGGCTTGGCCCAGGAGAACCTGGCGGAAGCCCAACAACAGAAAAAGGTGTGGTATGACAGGAATGCTCGAGCTAGAGAGTATGCTATGGGGCAGCAGGCAATGGTTCTCATGTCTGTCAGACACAACAAGCTGCAAACAGCTTGGGAGGGACCCTACACGGTGGTAAGAAAGGTAAGTGATGTTAATTACATGGTGGAAGTGCTAGGCAGATGGCAGAGGCATAGATTGTACCATGATAACATGATGAAACCTTACCATGATAGGGAGGCCCTTATGCTGAGCATTTGCAGTGGACTGCAGGAGGAGTCCGAGGGAGATCTGGTGACTGATCTCCTCAGTGAGGCTCGGGCTGACACCTCAGTGGAAGGGGTAGCAATGTCCCAGCAGCTATCTCCTACCCAGGTTCGAGAAATCTGAGCAATGTTGCAGGAATTTGGGAACATACTCACTGGGAAACCAGGGTGCACTCACCTGGTGCAGCACCAGGTGGATACAGGACCCCAAAGGCCCATTAGGCAGGCCCCTTGTAGGGTGCCTGAGAGAGTCAGACAGACTCTGAGGGAAGAGGTACAGGAGATGTTGGAACTATAGGTGATTCAAGACTCCAACAGTCCTTGGGCCTCCCCAGTGGTGCTGGTGCCAAAAAAAGGATGGCAGCACCAGGTTCTGTGTGGACTACAGGAAATTAAATAGTCACACCGAGACAGATGCTTACCCCATGCCTAGGACAGACGAGGCCCTAGAGCAGCTGGGTGGGGCTAAGTATCTTACAACCATTGATCTTACCAAGGGTTACTCTCAGGTGCCCTTAACTGCCAGTGCTAGAGAGAAGTCAGCCTTTGTGACTCATTTTGGCTTCTATGAGTTCACAAAGATGCCCTTTGGGATGAAGAATGCCCCAGCAACTTTCCAGAGGCTGGTAGATAATATCCTAGCAGGAGGGTTTGCCCTTACTTACCTAGATGATATTGCCATCTACAACCATTCCTGGCCAGAGCACCTTCAGCATGTCAGGGAGGTGCTGGGCGGACTACAGAGGGCAGGGTTGATCATTAGGCCGAGCAAATGTCATGTGGGTATGGCAGAGGTCTGCTGCCTAGGACATAGAGTGGGGAGTGGCAAGATAAGGCCAGAACCTGCCAAAATGGAAGCCATTCAGGCATGGCCTGCACCTGCTACTAAAAAACAGATGAGGGCATTTTTAGGGACAGCAGGGTACTACAGAAAGTTCGTTCCCAAGTACAGTACCATAGCTGCTCCCCTCACAGACCTGACAAGGACGAACAGGCCAGAGACAGTAGTGTGGACCCCAGCATGTGAGCAGGCATTCCAGAAGCTTAAAGAAGCTTTGGGAGGACCCCTTATGTTAGCCATTCCAGATTACAGCAAATCATTTGTTGTGCAAGTGGATGCCTCAAACCATGGGGTGGGGGCTGTACTTAGCCAGATTTCTTCACAGGGAGAAGAGCACCCAGTGGTTTATCTCAGTCGTAGGATCCAACCCAGGGAGGAATGCTATGCAGCTGTTGAAAAGGAATGTCTAGCCATAGTGTGGGCACTGCAGAAACTTCAGCCTTATCTGTATGGAAGAACATTCACTGTAATGACAGATCACAACCCCTTAATATGGTTAAACAGAGCCAGACAGCAAAATGCCAAGTTGCTAAGATGGAGCCTGGGGTTGCAAGCATATATGTCAATGCAGCACCGCAGTGGAATTAGCAATGCCAATGCAGATGGGCTCTCAAGACAGGGAATGGGGGTAAGGTCCACTCAGATAGACCTAACCCTCTCAAGCGGCATTTCTCAAGGGTCACTTGAAAGACTAGCTTGAGTTCTCCGGGGGGGGGGGGGGATATGAAGACTGGTAGAGAAGGGGTGAAGGCTGCCAGCCTAGTGAAATAGAATTTGATACATAATTCTGGCATTTGTAAATATAAATATATAATACAGGCTTGTTAACTAAATGAAAGAAAATACTGTAAAATGTGAACTTCAAGATTGTAGCAACAATGCCATCTGCTGTAACTAAGCCAAGCATTTCAAATGTTCTTTGAAATTAAAATTATGTTTTGTATGTCATTTGAAGTTAGAATTTGGAGTTGATGAGTCTGGAGTAAGCATCTTGCCTATTGTTTTAAGGCTAAAGTTAATTACCAGAATTTACATCTGGAATGTCCTTTATTGCTCTAAGTGTAAAAGAATGTAAATGCAATTTCGGTGTGACCTGGGAACCAAGAAAGTGTAAACAAATGATCTAATGTTTTATCAGAACTGCAGTTTCAATTTAAACAGTGAGAACCAGAGATTATCAAGCATTTTTGTCTTGATATTCAACTCAGCACTTTCTTGCTCTATACAAGTAAGTTTGAAGTATGTTTTCTTGTAGAAATAGCTAGGACTATAAAGATTAGAATAAGTGTTTTTCTGTTGTCAGAACAGTACTACTGAGTTATTTTAAGTTTCTGTGTGATCTATGAACTCTTATATAGCACTGTGGTGTAGTAGTATTGTCTTGTGTTTTTAGTATTTATTATTAAATATTTTAAAAACCTTTTACCTGTGGCTGGTTTGTGTAGAGTTAAGTTAAGCTCTAGAGTACATTGCATATTTATAGAGTTTATTGTACAAAGCCACTCTAACAAGCCTTATGATTAGTCACACTTACCAATTGGATAATAATATTGCACAGTAATAATTGGATATCCTTTTAAGGACCTTTGTGTAGCTGATAATTATTAGCTAGCAGTGGCAGTAATTACTACAGTATAGTCTGGGTAAAGGGGCTCAGCTGGAAAATCTGTGACAGCCTTTCCCAGGAGTGTCTGTGTATAAACACTTATCTCAAAGTGTATATGTATGTGTGTGTGTGTGTGTGTGTGTGTGTGTGTCAGCTACATGGGCAGGGACACGAAGCCCTGGTTGGACAGAGAGGGTACTGGAGGTTAGCTTGCCAGCTACGATGAGATCTAGACCCTATAAATGTGCCAGTGGGGATTCTTACTGGGGGCCTGGGGAGCAAGGGAGCAACCAGCCCCAGACTGACTGTGTATCTCTGTGTGCACTAAATTGCACTTTACTGTGTGTATTTGTTATCCTTTCCTCTCATATGAGACGCCCTCTCTGGAGTTAGTGGTGAGGACTGAGGCTCCTTGATTGCGGGGCCAATGCACAGGCATCACACACATTTCATATTGCCTCAAGTTATAACAAAAACTAGAAACCATAAGCCAAACTACTCAGTCATAATAGAGGACAACTTCAAATCTGATTACCACATACTTCAATCCATCAAGAAAATTCACCAAAACCTCGGCTCCTTCTATAGGCCCAAACACTACCAGACAGATCAAGCACGGATTATCTTAGAACCAACATACCCTCCTTCCTTCTCTATTACACGCTTCCCCTATTCTTACAAAAATCAACACTACATATAAAACTAAACTAGCCTCCTGTCACTACAAAATAGGTAAATTTGCAACCAACCAAACTTGAAAAACACACCAGTGTCTTGCATTAAACAATTAAACTGGTTTGAACTCACACAAAGCAGTTGACAAACTCACAGCTAATCATTGTCCACAACCTACTGTACTCTCCAGACAAATGTCCAGCATTACAAAATACTCTACTGTAGTATACACCCACTGGAGACCTTTGCTCTAGCAATAAACTCTTATTGTGCATCAGTAAGACATTCAACACTGGTGGACACTTTCTCTACTCTCACTGCATCAAAACTCTGGAATGAAATCCCCACACAGTTCAAACATATACAAAACCTATTTCAAAACGTTTTCTTTAACAGCACTTATACAAAGATGGCTCTATTCTTTCTACTCACTTGGCTAGCTTTACTCAGATTATTTTCCTCCAAATCGTACTGCCACTTTGCTTCCCAATCTTTTTTGTACGTTTTTGCTCCTCCTGATATTACACTTATTTACCAACTCTTACTTTTCCTCTTTCGCTCACACCCCACCACTAACTACAATCTCTCCTCTGTCTATTTATCTTCCTACTAATTTCCATAACTTCTCCTTTCATAGCTCTTATTAATTTTAAGATACATTTTACTTGTCTGTCTGTACATTATTACTAAACTCAAAAATAACCCAGTTTCAGCTTTTCCCTGCAGTCATCATGCTATAAATACATTAACTCAAAAATAACCCAGTTTCAGCTTTTCCCTGCAGTCATCATGCTATAAATACATTAACTGTCCCTGTATATTACTGTACTCTCTTCAGTAATTAGCCAATTTATGTTAATTTCCCCCTCTTGTTTTTGCATCAAAATGCTATGTTCATGTAAGAAATCTTTAAAAATATTTAAAAATTACGCAAATAAGCTCTTGTATAGATGTTTTTACCCTGCAATTAAAAATGTACATAATGCATAACTTAAATGAGGAATTCTTCTCCTCAGGCCACAGCTGAAAATGGGTTTTACCCAGTTGGACTCTTCCAGGTCAACAAAGACAAATAAATAAAATAAATAATAAAAAAAGAATTAAATATATTAGTATCACTGAGTACTAAACAGTGACTACAGAACGGTCCTAATAGGTGGCTTAACAGCGATCTGCAGACATTTCATAGTTTCTGCAGCCTAGGACACATGCATTGTAAGCACGTATGAAAGGTTTTTATTCTTCCCATTGGTGACTGAACTTCACTAAGCGCAAGCCACTCAGTACTAGTATTCTTAAGGGACTGACATTGCATAAAAATTACAGGGTTCAAATTACAAGCCTTGTAATTTGAACCCTGTAATTTTTATGCAATGTTAGTCCCTTAAGAATACTACTACTGACAGAAGAAAAAGACTGCCAATGAACAGATGTATGCAGTGGACACAGGTGTGAAAAAAAGCAGTTTTTGAAGCATCACAAAGTATAATAATATGGCCCCCTATTTATTAAATCAATGAATACAGACTTCACTCAACTAAAAAATAAATAAATCGGTATAAACAATACTAATAAAGAAAGTAAAATAACACAAATGCATTTTTCAAATGAAAACAACATTCTAGCAAGATGAACAGCATGCAATTTGCAATAATATAAATCACAAAACAAATGCAAAGTATTACAAAATACTTCAGACGAATGAATGAAAACCAAAACTACCAAAAGTCCTGCCCGTGACAAAGTCACCCCTACAAAATGCAATTAGCAAAGTACACTACAAAATTGTGAAATTAAACCAATAGCAAAGAAATAGGGTTACCACCGCAGAACAAAAAAAATCCAGTAAGAATTGTTTAAACATATATTTTATACAGGCACCACGTTAATATTATATGACGCAATATTAGCAGCTCAGATTCTGCAAGGGTGTTATTTTATTTTGATAAAAAAGTGAAAAGGGTCCTTTTCTTTTAGTTGTGGCACAGTGTCATACAAAATCTCCCACTGTGAGTTTTTAAAAAAGGTGGCAACCCTAATTCATAACATTTTTTTACTTAAAAAACACTTTTTAATTTGCCGTGTTAAGTTATAGTTGTGATAAACTTATTTTTATGAGACCGTGAACTTCATTTACCCCGTCAGTTCCAGTAGCAAACTTTTAACGCTCAAACCCTTAGCAGATCCTGCCTTGAAAACTGAAAAAATCTGTGGAAACTTCAGAACCATGCAGACGAGCAGAGTACTGTAATTGGCGAAATCGAGGATAGCTGAATTCATTTTACAGTTAAGTAATAAATCTTAGCAGCCCTACTAAATATCTTGATAAGCCCAGGAATAAGCTTTCCTGTATCTTCTTCATTCACCTTCACTTCTGGCAAATAACCCTCTGCCTTGACGAGAGGGAGTTTATCAGCACGTTCAACACACTCTGAGTTATTTACGTAGTATGGCTCGCCAATGCGGAAGTGGAAAATGGTATCAACGGGACTTGGAAGGTCTCTTCTTTTCAGATCAAAATATAATGTTTACATTTGTGGATTATTTTGTTACAGTCCTTTACTACACATTGAATACTAATATAAATTTTGGGTTAAAGGCGCATTCCTTAGCGTGATGTTTTAGAAATATTATTGAATGACGGCTGTTGGGTGGGGCTTGCTGTCGTGCAGCTAAGAGGATGTGTAGTTACAGTGCTAATTATCAGTGCCTGGTCCACTTTCAAGCGTTTTTTCCTCTTTTTAGCAGACATTGTGTGTTATCTGTGGAATCTACAGAACGGTGTACTGAGACATTAGCGCTTTCTTGCTGCAGTATCAAATATCTTTTATGGAGTGTACGCTCAGAAGGATGGTTTATGTGCAGTGGGTGATATCGTGGTCCAGGATTTTATTGCTTAGTTGTATATCTTTGCTAGTTGCCAGCGAGTTAGTTGACGGGGTGGGTGGAGCGCTGCAGAATCGTGTGTTGTTTTAAATCGGGTAGCTTCGCGTAGTTACTTTTTGTATTCCATCATTTGGTTTCGGTGTATGAAGTACTTATTTACCATTCCTGATCTATGAAGTACTTATTTACCATTCCTGATCAGACACTCTCAAACAGCCAACACGAGGGCAGGGGTGTAGCCAGAAAATTCCATTTTGCACTCTCAAATTCTTTTTACTGCCACCCCAACCACCTGAACCACCTGGCATTTAAAAAAATGGACGCATTTTTCAAAATGTTGTCTCCTAGCAGTTATGCACAATCATTTCAGAGATTCTTTCTAAAACTATTGAAGATATTGCGTATAGATTAGCAATCCTCTCTGCAAGCGAGTTATGCATCTGTTGAGACATTAGTTTAGACAGCTGTAGACATAATGTAGTCTGAAAAAGCTTCATTGTTTCTGAGTGTTGCAAAGAAAAATGTACACTTCAGGTATGCCTGGCAACACCCTTGCTCACAAGCTTTTTGAGCTGCACCCCATTGGACACCTATCACTTACAAACGGACACCTATCTCAAAATTATACCCCCAGCACTTTAAAACTATTAAAATATTGTTTTTAGATTAACAGCATTGCACATGTTGTTAAAGATATTCTCCTAGACATTTGTAGACATAATGTGACCTGAAAAAAAGCATATCGATGTGATGTTCAGAAAAAAATATACTTTGCACAGTACAAAGGGTATTCCTGGCTACACCCTTGCAGGTGGGTATAGAAAGTGTAGTAATGTGAACTAATGCCACACTATCTTCCAGAATGTTGCCTTCCCCCCCTCCCCATATACCTCTCAACCTGGAAAATCCCACCATGTAATTATCATAAAATATGAATATGACCTAGCAAAATAACTTCTTCGGCTTTCAGTAAAAATGTGGAATACTATTCAGAAACATGCTTAAAACAGACAATGACACGATTATTGAATATATAAGTACATTATCTAAGAAACAGTGTAAAATTTAATTAATTGTACTGCAAAATTCAACTGCACATGGTTATTTATTTTTGCTTATGAAAATGGGGATGGAAGGTGTGTACCCCTTTTTTAAATTATTTGTGCCTGTAATACACTGGTTTCTAGACAGCTTCAGAAAACAATCACCTGTGATGGTGGTCAGGGTCGGAAAATTGTATGAAGAAGTAAGGAGTAAATCAGGACTGAAAATAGGTACATTTCCCCAAAACGGGGACAGTTGAGAGGGTTGCAACCCCTCACTAATATATTTGTGTACCAAACGACTGTACTGCTTCCTACATCACCAATCCCAGTTTTGTGTGTGTTCTAAAAATAAACAGGAATTCTACCACTGTTATTTTAGAAACCTTTGGTTGGTTAACTGTATCAAGAATGTATCTCGTACCTCTCAACTGTCCAGATTTTTGAAGTATGGCCAGATTTTTGCCTCATATTTTTTGTCTGTTCCTCATAAAATTTGTGTTTTTTTTTGGCAAATCATTAAGGATTAAAGTCACTAAATAATAATAGATAAAACTGAGTTTCAGACTTCCCGTCCTTCAAAAATGTAAATTAACACAAAACCTTTTATTTTAGCAACTTTCTAAGATTAAAAGAGCAGTATTTAAAAATTGTCCTCCCATTGTTTTTGGCTTTGTCCAGATTTCTAGCACTAAGAGTTTGAGAGGCACGTGTATCAGTCTGGCAATGGTGAATGCAGTCTCACATATAATCTTTTAATTTTGTTTGAAGTTTGGACATGTGATAACCTTGCACTTGGCAGAATGTCCCAAATTTCCTGGTGACTGATTTCTAGTAACATAATGTGAATATTGCATTTTTCACTTAATGTCCCCAATTTTTCTTTTCTGATTTTACTTGTATCTAAACTGTTTATGTGCATTGCACTCAGTTTCTTGATGGAGATTTTCTTCCTGGGCCTCTGCAGGAGACTGACTTTTTTACCCCAGTAAACAAATACAGATAAATAATTATGAAACAAGTTCGCCCTATGATGTATAGGGATGAATCCCAACTGTGACCCAATCATCTTAGGTTTGAGTAGTGACCCAGGCACTGGAAGAGCCAGTGGTCTTGGTGAGACATTACCTCTGTCATTGGAGAAAGGGGAATGTGCTTGCGGGCATGCTTGTTGCATGTTCATAGTGGGGACCAGGAAATTATGCATGTGGCACAAGCCGGTATCATGTGAACAGAAACTTTGAAGTCTGCCACTTCTGAGTGGAGGGCACTCCCATTGCAACACCTCCATTAGCAGCACAGATATGCAACCCAATACATGTCTGGGTAATAGTCTAAATAGCTTATTGCAGTAAGATGACCCCTGCACATAATCTTTCTCGCAGTTTGAGGGGCATTCAAAGCCTTATAGCAGCCAAATCTTTCCATAGTAAAGAAAAATAGACATCTATGCTGAAAGGGCACGTCGGGGGTATTTCCAGTGTGCAGTGATCCTAAGGAAAACTAATTAACTGGATGTTGACAGGACCTGAAGTCAAAGGTGACTGATCTTGCCAAGCTAACCTTTAAAACCAAATAAAAAGAATTAGCTTGCTATATTGTGTTCTAATTAAAAATTTAAAAAGAAAAGGAAAGAGAAAACTATAAATTGTTGAATGTATAGAATGTGCTAAATGAATTTACAACAGCACGGGACTGTAATGTATAACACAGAAAACATTAATTTTTGACTCACTGTTTTGTAAGAAAAATATTAATGCAGTTCTGTACCTCTTACATTCTAAGTCTTTAGACACAAATTTAATATTATTTATCAAAGACCCATTACTTTTCAGGAGTGTTAGAGTGGATTATACACGCAAGATTACTTTTTTTGCATGCCTTGATGGGGTATTTCCTCTTTAATGATGCATGTTTATTATATTGTATATAATGGACAGCTATCTTCCTTGGGAATGACATGGTGTGCCTCTATAATTTTGCTTTCTTTGTGTATGCCACTTTCTGTGTAAAACTGTTTGCCCTTATATTTGTGTATCTGGTCTATGGCCACTCTTAAGTATCATCTTTCCTGAAAAATATTACCCCACTGTATCCTATGTATACGAGTGATCCTGCCTCATCGGTTTCATCTGTTGTCATAGAAATTAGTGATGCCTAGTGAGTGTGCCACATATAAATTAATGTAATTTGGAGTGACTTGGCCATCCATATGAGAGTAGTCTGATTGTTTTTCGTTATACTGCCTGTTCATGATCTTTAGCTGTACCTGCAGATTAAATGTTTTTATCAATATAAATGTTGTTTTAACATTCTAAAACAGTCACTTTTATCACCTCACAGGACACTAGTCTGAGAACATTTAAACTTATGTCTTTGTCAAGAGTACATATTTTCCCTGTCTTATCTCATCTACATCTTGCATTCCCTTTTTCACATCACACTATTTCTTTCCCACCCACATCAATGACATTGTCTCTAAATGCCTCTCAGGTTAACAAACCCTCATACTCTCCAGAGTCAGGGTTTCTGTAAAGTTCACCTCATAATGCTAAACTCCTCTGATCTTCTTACACTAACTGAGTCTTGGATAAAGAATTGACATCATAATATGCATTTATTTAGTTATTAATCAATATTTGATTACCGGGAAAGTCTGACTGGGTAGAAGGCATTTTCAGAGGAGTCCCAGGGAGAAAAGTTCCAAAGTATTAACACATTTTAAGAATAATAATTTTACAGTTTTTTAAAATAATACTGGTATTTGTCCACATTTAGGGATATAGTTTATCCTGGTGTTGAGCAAGAACAGTGTTAGCTTTTAGCTAGGAAGTCTTTCAGAATGGTTTTGAAGGATGGTTTTGAAGGATGGGAGGGAGGGTATCGACCTTGGATAGAAAGAAGGATTTCCAGGCCTTAGCCATTTGGTTTGAGAACAGACAATGCCCAGTAGATTTGATAGTGTGTGAACAGACATGAGTTTTTGGTTATTGGGTCATAATGACTGACTAGGAACATAGTTGTGTAGAATGTTATTTAGTGCTGGACAAGCAGATAGATTCTGGATAATTTTTATAGGTGGTAAGAAGGGGGCTAAGCCCCCTCATAAAATCCTTATTCTGCACACAAAGTTTGCTACTATTGATTGGTTCCCTATACTTTACCCTTCATTTATTCCCTGGGTTCATTTATTCATTTGGTACCTGGCCAGACACCAGACCTAGTGGTGGTGTTATGCTACTGCACAAATCTTATATTAACATCTCTTGTTTCTAGTGAAGTCCTCACAGTACCTATACATTGCTATTGCCTGTCTGCACCACTGCTGCTCAAACCTTTTCACATCAAACCAAATAAACACATCATCATACTGGTTTACTTTAACCTAAACCTTCTAAACCCAATAAAGCATGATTTAACTGCTTTTCTTGCAGATATCTGCCTACTTCAACTAGTAGACATCTCAGTTAGACCCATCCCCAAATCCAATCACCATTCACTTCTTTATCTCATTAATACAACCCATCGAGACAATAGCTCTTCTTATCTCCATTCACCTACCTACTTTTAGTAGTGATTGCCCCATCACATTCTCTCTACAGAATCTACAAGTCATGTACCCCACCCCCAGGCTAATATCTTTCTGACCTAAGCTCCCTCATAAAATCCCTGTTCTCCACTCAAAGCTTGCTGCTATTGATCAGTCCCCTATACTCTAACATTTCTGATGCTGACATTGGCTCCAGTAAACTAACAGGCTTACTAATCTCACTTCAGGACACCCACTTCCCAGTAATTTCATGTTTATTGAAAGAACCCAAAACTGAATGGCTGACAAAAGAACTTAAATCACTAATGAAAGTATGAGGCAAAGCCTGGGAAATGTGGTATCATGACCCCACTCCCAACACCCTTGACCATTACAAAACTATTGAGGAACATGACCAAATGAGCTACCTGAAGACTCTAAACTAAACTCCTACATTCTAAACAGATCTCCCTTCCCCACTCCTCTACATGTTTCTGGCTGGAAGATCCTGCCAGAAACATCTAGCCTAGTGTACATATCCTGCCCATGTGACAATTTTACACCTTCTGACTTCCTGAGAGAATTTTTAAGCCTTCCCACATCCTCATCTACTCACAATGCAGCCACACAACCAAGACAGTGTACCCCCACCCTGATTTAATTTCACATTTGTACTTCTCAGAAATTGCCTCTAAGCAAATTTTAATCCTACATGAACTGGATCATATGGAATCACCATCCGGGCTTGGTAACATCTGCCCTTGCTTGTTGTACCACTGGAGAAATTTCATCACCACCTCTCTTAAGCACATTTACAACCTTTGCCTCATCACTAATATGATGCTTAATATTTGGAAATAATCTTTTGTTAGACTAATACCAAAAGAAACCAAGCCCTCTTCTTGCAGTCACTTCCACCTCATCTCCATCCTATCCACCCTTGGTAAAATTCTTAAAAAATCATATGTAACCAACTTGCCACTTATTAGGAGCACAATGACTGTTCTGTGGACCCTAACTGATAGCATCTTAACTAATATGGATAGTCTCACTAGAACCCTTTTCATTGATTTAACCTGGGCATTTGACATGGTCAACCACCCAATTCTACTTCTCCATCTACAGAACTTTGGGGTTAGTCCTAATGCCACTGCACTATAATATTCTTGACTGTGATAATTCCATTGAAACTAACACCCCCTTTAGATATTATCCCCAATCACTAAACTTTCTCAAGTACATAGAAAAGTTGAATATCAAAATCGATAGTTAACTCTTATGAACCAAAAAAATATGTCTGCTCCTCTCATATCCAGCAAGGGATGCTATAGGCATTTTCCTACTCTAATTCAAGTATGGGCTCACCTTTCAGACTCTCCAATAAAATGTGTAAGTTCATAGTTAACTCACCATGAAATCTATGCCAATGCCTTACTCTGTCAAAGGCTAAGTGGCTACCAGTACAGGACAGATCAAATTTTCTTCTTCACTCCTTACATTTCAAAATATTAAAACTAGATACCATATCCTTTCTCTCTTTTCCAAACATTTTATTGTCATTCAAACCTATAACCTGAGAAGCTAAACTAGATATGTTCCTCCCTTACAATCCCCTTTTCTCAGACTGCACTCTACCTGACATTGATTCTCTGTACTGGCCCCAAAACTTTGTCAGTCACTTCCTTCTAATTTAAATGATGACACAAAGTACTCCCTGTTCAGGCTACAGTTCAGACATTACTTACTCGAACAGTTTGAATACAGTTGTCCATCTAATCCTGTCTTTTATCTTATTGTTTGTGAAAAAATTGTATTTGTTCAGCTTTGTAATAACAATACTTTTCATAGTACATTATTATATAGAGTTTAACAGAATTTTACCAAGAAAAAAATGCTTAGCAGTCAGGTTAGAAACCTTAACTAAGTCATGTTGTTTGCCTTTAAAACAAACCACACCTCAGTATTATTCTGGAAGAGAAAATGCAGTCAGAAAGCATGCTCAATGTCTCTTGTAGTTTATGAACAAAAATTTCAAGACTGTACTGAAACAATTAGCACCAGTTAACTTTTAGGAAAACTAGGTAGAAGTCATACTAGAATGGCTTGCTCTTTAGATTAAACGGCAAAAGTAAATTCTTCTTTTACAAGTGTAGTATATCCTTCATTCTCCCTACTTCACTAGATGACTTTAAGGTAAACACAGAAAGTCTAAATAAGCCAGTAAACTTCCTTTACACTTTACATGTTTCATTTTTAAAGAAAATTATTAATTTAACATATTTATAATATATAAATATATATATATATATATATATATATATATATATATATATATACACACACACACACACACACACACACACACACACACACACACACACACTCACACTGGAAGAAATTCAACATCACATACTGTTATACAATGTTAGGAATACATTGAATCATCAAGGTAATCTTATACAATTAACACATTAAGAGCCTTAGTACTTCAATAGCAACATTTCAGGACTATCCCAACCACTAAAAGTCTTAGTATGATTTACAGATCCTACTCTGTTAACTTTCTTTTTCAGTTTTACACAGTATTGCTATTTAATTTTTTTAATGTAGGAACTGAATTCAATTTCCATTTTTTTGTAATAACTTCTCTAGCTACTGTCAGGAATATCCAGAACATGTTTTTATTGTTTGGCTTTTACAGATGAAGGAAGTGTAACATTCATTACTATTATTGATCAAGTTAAAGAACAATTAGCAGACCATAACTGCTTAAAAACCTACTTATCTCATTCCAATATACATTTAATTTTTCACAATCCATAAATGTGTGAAGAGGTTTGAATAACTGATTTTACCATCTGTTGAGTCACTCAGTTCACTACAATCCAAAACGTTCAAGAATTTTGCATCAAAATTATTATTATTATTTAAAATTAACTTATATTACTTGGACAGGCTTTTTTGTGGGTCAATTTACCTTCAATGATAGCATTCATATGTTCATATAATGGGGGAATAGTGTTCTGTTCCTGTTCACTCATATTATCTTTAATTGCATTTAATTTTTTAATGATGGGTAGCATTAACAGATTCATCCAACTTATAATCTTTCATTAAGTATTCTGACAGCTTGGCCTTTCCTTTTTCAAAGCAATTTGACCATAATATTAATCCATACCCTTTTAGTAAATTCCTTTTAACATTGTTGTTAGTTTTCTTAAGTCTAGAGGTGTGTGAAATGGTAAATCACAAAAATTTCCATTTTGATATTATTGGAGTTTTTAAAACATAGAATGCATTCATATATGCAGAGTCTAAAGATTGAAATTAATTTCCTTCTAAGGTAAATTTTATTATCCAGTGTGAACCAGGCTGCCAGCCTAGCCAGATTCTCTGCACAATTCTATCATTTATAAATATGAATGTAAACTACGGGTTTGTTGTCTTAAATGTAAAGAAATACTGTTACATATGGAACTGGAAATAAATGTGACAACAGAGCACTCTACTGACCAAAGTAAAGCATGTGGTGACCCTTTGATCTAAAGTCGACTTCAGTCCGGCTAGATGACTGCTTCCTGCCTATTGTTTTAAGGCTAAAGTTAATGACCAGAATTTACATGTGCAATATCCTTTATTGCTCTAAGTTTAAAAGAATGTAAATGCAGTTTTTGTCAGCCTGTGAACACCAGGAAAGTGTGAAATTATGTAATGTTTTATCAGAACTGCAGTTTCAATTTAAACAGAGAGAACCAGAAGGCATGAAGCATTTTTGTCTTGACTATCCAATTCAGCACTCTGCCTGTTGTCTTATGTAAGTTATTTTAGAAGTGTGTTTTCTTGTAGCAATAGCTAGGAACTAGAAAAAATAGACTGTTTTTCTGTGATGTCAGAGCTGTACTACTGAATTATTTTAAGTATTTCTGTGTGATCTCTGAACTCTTGACTAGCACTGTGGTGTAGTAGAAAGTATTGCCTTGTGGTTTTAATTATTTATTATTAAATATTTGAAAACATCTTAATTGTGGCTGGTTTGTGTAGAGATAATTTAAGCTCTTTAGAGTACTTGTATGCCTTTGGTAAAACTGTACAAAGCCACTCTAATAAGCTTTGACTGTTTAGTCACATCTACCAATTGGGTAATAATATTGCACAGTAATAATTGGACACCCTTTTAAGGCCCTTTGAGTAGCTGATAAATATTAGTGGGTGGTATAAGCTGGTACTACCGCATAGTCTGGGAGAAAGGGGCACAGCTGGAGAACCTGTGCCAGCCTTCCCTCGGAGTGTCTGTGTGGTTGTATAAACTCTTATCTCAAAGTGCATGTGTGTGTGTGTGTGTGTGTGTGTGTGTGTGTGTGTGTGTGTGTGTGTGTGTGTGTGTGTGGTGTGTGTCAGATACTTGGGCAGGGACACGAAGCACTAGTTGGACAGAGAGGGTGCCTGAAGGTTTAGCTTGCCCACTAGACAGATCTGGACCCTATAGCTGTGCCAGTGGGGAGTCTTCTTGGGGACCTGGAGAGCAAGGGAGTGACCAGCCCCAGACTGACTGTGATCTCTGTGTGCTCTTAAGGGCAATTGCACTTTACTGTGTGTATTTATTTTCTTTTCCTCTCATATGAGAAGCTCTGTCTGGTGTTAGTGGTGAGGATTGAGGCTCCTTGATTGCTGGGCCAGGGCACGGGTGTCACAACCAAATGAAAGGTTTGTTACATATTTCTAATTTATCATATTTAATAAACTTCTAAGAATTTAGAAAAATCTGCTCCTGACTAGTTTTCCATTGACTAGTATAAGTTGTGTCTATCCAGAGTACAACAGAGTTAAAATTTGCAGCAACAGAAAATGATTCTACATCTGGGAAGTTAATAAGACCATACTCCCATAATCTTATATTTATTTATTTATTTTACATTTGTTGACAGGGATAGTCTGTCTGGGTGTGAGCCCATTTTCAGCGGAGGCCTGGGGAGAAAAGCTCCAATAAAACAAGAACAACATTGACAGGTACAGTGTTGGTTTTACACAGAATTTAACAGAAATATCTAGAGACAATAAAGAAAGTATAGTATACGGGTCTATATTAAATCAACAAATGCTTAGAAAAGCGAACGCTGATTTATCGACCCATTGTAAGCGAAAGCTTACAATCCTGAACACTCAGAACAGCAATTTTTTTTCCCCAGGGAGAAAAAACTTTAAAACATTACATAAACTGCGGGGCTTTGCCCCCCACTCCTCCCTACTTAAATATACCAACTCCGAGATCACACTACAGTGATGAAAATGGCAAAATACCGAAGGCGGCCAAGCAATTTCTTTCCTAGGGAAAGAATTCACTTATATGCCATTTTGGTATTTTGCCGTTTCACACTTTCAAGTTCAATCAAGACGCATTCGAAAGAATGCATCTTCGATCATCTAAAAGGGAACCCAATATATAATAGGCACTTTAGTGAAAAGGAGAAAGTTATTACAATAAAGTCATACATCATATATATATATATATATATATATATATATATATATATATATATAATTTTTTTTTTTTTTTTTTTTTAGGACAGGGGTCCATCTTTAGTTGATCATTTGAGTATACTTTAATACGTGTACATATGTATACCCTTACAAAAAAAAAGAAATTATCAAATTATACTCTTATTGTAGGTAGCTGATAGGTGGTGTTAACAAGTGGGAGTGGGGTATACATCAAGACTATAAAATTTAGGGGATGAAATGGGCTTATGTGGTATTAGCCTGGCTTGGTGCAGGAGCAGAGCTAGTTGTTAGTGAGGTGTTTTTTGAGGAGAGTTTTGAATTGGTGTAGGTTGGTAGCATTTAGGATGTGTTGAGGGATTGAGTTCCAAAGTTTAGAAATGTGGTAGGAGTAGAGGGCGTCCCCGGCTTTGTTGTTGCTTTTGGATATTTGGAGGAGTGTTTTGTGTGAGGATCGGAGTTGCTGAGTGTTGGTATATGATTGGAGTAATTGTTGTAGGGCTGGGGTTCTGTTTGGCTGATACATTAGTTGGTGAGTAAAGACAAGCTGGGTATAGGTTAGTTGTGGGAATTCTAGCCAATTTATTTGTGTGAACTTGGCTATTTTATTGTAGGCTGATTCAGATTTGGTAAGGTCAGTTTTGTTAAGGTTTGTAAAGATGGGAGAAGCATAGAGAACAGTAGATATGAGATTAGTCCTGGCGATGCTTAGTCTGGAATGGCTAGTTAGGAAAGGATTAATTTGGTAAAGAGAACCTAGTTTGATGTGTGTTTTTTTAATGGTTTGAGAGAGGTGTAGGTCGAATTTTAATTTGCTTTCAGTTGTGACACCTAGTAATTTGGTATGTGAGCTGATGTTTATGATTGTGCTGTTGGAGGTGTGGATTTGAAAAGTGGCTGAGGAATTGGGTGTTTTGGTGGGGAGAAAGAGCATGTGTTTGGTCTTGTTTGGGTTCAGTATGAGGTTAGTGTTAGTTAGCCAGGATTCTCCTTCTAGGAAGGATTGTTGTATTATAGCCCGTAGTTGTGTCAGAGAGGGGGCGGAGCATATCAGGGTAAAGTCATCTGCATATTGGATGACAGGGGTGAGAGATGTGGATTTATGGAGTTGATTTGTGAAGATGGTAAAAAGTAGAGGGCCTAATATGGAGCCGTGAGGAACGCCTATGTTTACAGGGAGCAAGGATAACAGCTCCTGTTGCCATCTAACAGCCTGCTGGTGTTTGGTTAGATAGCTGTGGAACCAAGCTAGGGAAAAATGACTGAGATGTAATGTGGCCAGTTCTGACAGCAGTTTTTGGTGTGAAACTGTGTTGAATGCCTTTGGGAGATCTAGAAAGATGGATGAGACATATTTATTCTGATTTCTCTGTTCATTTATTGTGTTAGTTAAACTGAGGAGGGCAGTTGTGGTGCTGTGGTGAGGGGGAAAACCATGTTGTGTGTTTGATAGGAGGTTACTGGAGAGAAGGTAGTGTAGAAGCTGGGAGTGAATACATTTTTCTAGTATTTTGGAGAGAGGTGAAAGAATGGCAATGGGCCTGTAAGTAGTAAGCTCGGTAGAGTTGCCACCTTTATGCAGTGGGGTGATACAGGAGACTTTCCAGATTAGTGGGACATGGTTCTCAGAGACAGGGCAGTTGATGAGGATAGAAATGGGGTAGGCAATGACTTCGGAGACAGCTTTGAGGAATTCTGATGGGAGGTTGTCAGCAACTAGGCTGGTGGGCTTGAGCTTACGGAGTAGTTTTTTTATGGTGTGGGTTGAGACAGGGTTAAAGGAGAAGGAGTTTACACCCTCATTGTTGGCTATGGGGATTGTAGTAGTGATGTTTTGGTCATAGTCAGTAAGCGAGTGAATTGTGTTCATGAAAAAGGAATTGAATTATGTTGCAATGTTATCATTTGATGGGGGTGTGGTAGGATTGGAGGTGGACATACTACCAGGTTGCAGGGGTTTGTTTATAGTGGCCCAGAATTTTTTGGGGGTGTTTGTTTCCTTGCTGTGCAGTGATGTAGTAGGCTTTTTTGTCATCTTTTATCTGGGATTTGGCTTTATTCGTAAGTTGTTTTGAAAAGTAGAAGGTTGTCATTGCTTTTGTTAGTTAGCCAGTGTTCTCATGCCTTATCCCTTTCTTTTAATAGGTCTTTGGTGTTGTTTGTAAGCCAGAGTGTGTGGTGATGTTTTATTCTAGCTATTCTGCAGGGGGCCAGGCTCTTTAGGATGTTGAGGAAGGTGGTGTTAGTGTTGAACAGCGTCATCTAGTGGTAGTGTTTTGGGGGGGGGGACCAGTTAATTTGTTGGAAGAGGGAGTTGAAAATGTAGGTATTAAATTTTTTCTTGTTGTGGATTAGCCTATAGACTACTTGTCTAGGTGGACTAAGATTGTTTCTGATTAGGTTTGTGGGTAGGTGGTCACTTATGTGTAAGCAATTCTTGGCTTTTTAGTATACCATAAGAATGAAGTTAACATTTTTTTTTTCATTTTCTTTAAAAGTTTCATGTCAAGTATTAAAGCTACTGAATGCAATATGTATATAATCTTGGGTAATATAATAATTTTAATAAGTGCTAACCTATCCTTGAAAGTAAATAATTATATTTTTAATAAGAAGCAACACTTCAATTATTTTTTCAAAAGTATTAATAAACTATAAATTAAGTAATATTTATATTAATAAATATTATTATTATTAATATTAATAAATAAAAACAGCTGGCCTTAGTGACCATTTACCCACATTCATATTAAGACAGCACCTCAAAACCACTGAAACAACCACCTTGCGTGAAATCCGTAATTCAGAAAAATTATTGCATTCCTGAGCATTTCATTAATGCACTAAGGTATTGCAACTGGGCTCTCCTAGCAGCCCTCACACTAGACAAGGCAGTGGAGTACTCCAATTCCACCTTTTTAAACATATTAAATCAGATGGCCCTCTTACGGACAATTCAAATAAAAACCAACCCAGCCTCATGGCTCTCTAAAAACACAAGAACCCTTCTCAAACGTAGGGATAAAGCGTGAGATACATGGTATCACAATAAGACCAATCACAACAGACAGATTTTCCTCGGACTTTGTAATAAAACAAAACAACAGATAAAGCAAGATATGAAAACTCACTACACAGAGCTGCAAGTAAAACATACCACTAACCCCCAAAACTTCTGGGCAGCTGTCAACCAAGTATTACAACCAGGCAAACCCACTACCCCTCCCCCAGTGTCAGAGCAGATAATATAGAGATACCTACCCAATTTAACAACTAGTTCACTTCTTCCATCCTTAACCTAACTAGCAACAGCCAGCCTTGCACTCTCCCACAACCAATCAGCAACCCAAACTCATACTCTCCATTCACTGTTAAACCAATTCCTACCAACACAATATACATGCACCTCACTAAACTAAAACCCACCACTTTGGCAATTGACAAACTCCCTGCAGAGTACCTCA
Organism: Protopterus annectens; assembly: GCF_019279795.1. NCBI lineage: Eukaryota > Metazoa > Chordata > Ceratodontiformes > Protopteridae > Protopterus > Protopterus annectens. Next base: position 1,408,190,846 of record NC_056726.1, read on the forward strand.
AAATTGCCGCTTATCCCATCTCGATACTTATTAACCATTCTATTAATGAGCATACAATTCCAACCTTTTGGAAAACCTCCTACATAATACCCTTACACAAAGGTGGTTCCTCAACCAAACTTACCAACTACCGCCCCATAGCAATCTTACCCCCCCATCAAAAATCCTTGAAAAATGTATCCATTCTCAGTTGACGATACATTTACTTACAAATAGTCTCCTCACCAACACTCAACATGGCTTTTGCCCACTCCATAGCACCACCACAGCACTCATATCCTTCACCAACACTGTCAATCAATATAGGAACCAAGGAAACCTAGTGTCTACCACCTTCCTTGATTGTCCAAAACAATTGATACAGTATCCCACAGCAAACTACTTACTATCTTAGTCGAACTCAACCTAAACAAGCCCTTGTTGCTGTGGTTTCAAGACTACCTATCCAACTGCCAACAAGCAGTTAAGTGGCATAATTCCCTCTCCCCCTTCTCCAAGTAACAGTAGGTGTACCACAAGGATCCATATTGGGACCCCTACTATTTAACATCTTTACAAACACCCTCTTCACCGCCACCCAGCAAGATACAATAGTCCAATATGCAGATTATACTCCACTGATCTGCTCAGCCCCCACACTCCAAACACTCCAGACTAAAACCCAAGATGCCTTGTCCAATATTGAAAACTGGTTAAAAAACTCACAACTAATACTTAACCCCAAAAAGACTCAACTTATGCTTTTCCACCCTCCCAAAGCTATTGACTCCTCTGCTCTTTTCTTTATCAATTCTGCTAATAACACACATCTCCCCAGTATCACAAGCTAAACTTCTTGGTGTAATAATCGACCAAAACCTAAAGTTTGACAAACATATAGCACAAACCATATCCAAACTCCATAAAAACTTGCAACCCTATCAATTCTGCTAATAACACACAAAAATCTCCCCAGTATCACAAGCTAAACTTCTTGGTGTAATAATCAACCAAAACCTAAAGTTTGACAAACTTATAGCACAAACCATATCCAAAGTCCATAAAAACTTGGAACCCTATACCGCTGCAAAAACTATCTAACCAAAATTACTATATCCAGAACTCGCCTTCTCTCTTCATTGCTTTATGCATTCCCTGCATTAACAAACCTTAACAAGACATACCTACACAAATTGTCCATATGCTATAATAAAATAGCTAGATTTGCAACCAGCTCTAATTTCCGCCACTGTCACTCACTAAAACAATTAGGTTGGCTAGAACTTACCAACTTACTGAACTATAACCAACTGATCATGGCTCATTACTTGCTGTACCATCCAAACAAGATTCCTGATCTCTCCGGCTTACTCAACTTTCACAATTCTGTTTGCCAACTAAGAGCCACAAACAAAGCCCTTCTTGAAGTAGCTAAGTGTTGACACAGTGCTGGTGAATCCCCCTATTCCTACACAGTTGCTAAAATCTGGAATTCTCTTCCACTATCAGATTGCAAAACGGCAGTCCCATCTTTAAAACCCAATTAAAAGCCCACCTCAATCTCATCTGGCAATGTACCTGTACTGACCATGGCTAGCCCTACTACCATCATTCAGATAAATCTTCCTCTGGCACTACTCAGTGGTCAAACATATAGGAAAAAAAAACTACCATAACGAATTGTATTTTTAAATGTATGTATATAACTGTATATATTACTGCACCTTCTTACTCAAATACATTATATTTTCTGTTTTATTACTGTGCACTCTATATTGTACACTTCTGTAACTTCTCAACGTACTATGCTATGATAAACTATTGTTTGCTCTATTAATTTGTACTCCTCTCTGACTTTTGTATTTTTATCATATATGTGGAAGTTTTGTATTTTTTATGATTGTCATATATGTGTAGCTTTTCTCCCCAGGTCTCTGCTGAAAATGGGCACCTGATTGCCCAGACAGACCAACCCGGTAAGCAAATATAAAATAAATAATCTCGCTCACATCTTTATAGATGTTTATTGCTAAATATTTTAGTTCTTTTCCTTCCCAATATTATATAGATATATATATATATATATTTGTTGTTGTTTGTCTTTCGGCTTTTTCCCGGTTAGGGGGTCGCCACCGCGGAACTCCGGTCCGCTAATGATTGGCAGTAGATTTTTACGAAAGCCGAGGTGCCAGCTCGAAGTTCAACCTTCAACGAAGGCACGCCCATTTACACGTCTTTCGAACACCCACCCAACCATGGGGAGGACATGCAGACTCCACAAAGAAGGCACTCCCCGCACTCCAGCCGAGAATCGAACTATATATATATATATATATATATATATATATATATATATATATATATATAATCTTTAATTCATCTTTAAACTTTGAAGTTTCGGTTTTATTATTGCATTTCAGCAGCAATACTTACTGAAACCTTTCAATTTCCTTATCTATTTTTTTTTCAATTGAATAATTTAAATCTCCTAAAGTTAGTAAAATATCACTGAGAATAAGCTGTATTTTCAGTTGATATATACATACACACAAATATTTCAAGCAAGGGCATTAATGCCCTTCTAGCCTGCCAATATATCAAAACACTTGTTCCCATAAGTGTTCAGGCTGTTTTAAAAATATCTAAACTAGTACTTGCTTTAATGTAATTTGGTAGTCTATTCTATGTTTTAACTGCTCTTTCAGAGAACCAATTAGTGCACTTCTCATTCTTACAGAATCTTCACTTTTTAATTTCTCCATATCTTTTGGGTTTCTTATACCATGATGGGAATGGACTTTATCCGTACGTCAAAGTATGATTAAAATTCATGAAATTACTGTTGTTTCTATCTTTGATGTCAGCCAGAAATGCTCTTCGCAGCACCCAGAATGTGTCCAGTAATGACTCCTTCTGCAATTCGTATGGAGTTACATGTATTGGTAACATATCTAAATACGATTGTAGATTTTTTTTTATAAGACCCATTTCTCCTACTTCTATTGGAACTGTCTGGGTATCTTTCTTCCATGTTGCTCTCATTTCTGCCTACAAATCGTGATATTTTATGACTTTATGTCTCTCTGTACACAAGACGTTGTATTCACTGGGTGTAGTAATTTCAGTGATTAATGGTACTTTTGTCTTCTTTTCATGGAGCACTATATCTGATTTTTCTCGTATCTATCGTTTGAACTGTTGGTAATGGGTGATCCCATGTGATGTAGACTTCTTCATTTTCTATGATGCTTTGTGGTTCACGTTTCCAGTGTTTTTCAGCCACTTCAGTACCATAATATTTGCACAATCCCCAGTGCAACAGTCTTGCCACATTATTATGCTCATCACTATACAGTCCCTCTGCCATTATTATGTCACAACCAGCAACAAGGTGTGCAACTGTTTCCAATTCTTTTTTACAAAACCTACAATTTTCTGTTTCTCCCACATGTTCAATGGATTTTGTAAAACAACGTGTGCATAGCCCACTATCTTGGGCCACCAATATTAACCTTTATTTTATTTATTTATTTATTTTACATTTGTTTACCGGGCTAGTCCAACTGGATACATGTCCATTTTCAGTGGAGGCCCGGGGAGAAAAGCTCCGCTACAATACTACTTAAGTAAAAATAAACAAAAATGTACCAAAAAATAAAGAAAAATAACATACAAAATAAAATAGAAAAACATGTACTTTAAACCTACGGCAGGATGTAAAAGCATCTGAGTACAGTAAGAGGTTTAGTAAAGAAAAAAAATAGAAGTAAAGAACTTAATTACTCTATTACAACTTCGTAAGAAGTTGAAAAATATTTATTCATGCCTTTATTACATATTATTACATATGGAGTAACAGAAACAGTTATATAGAGGATAATTTAGAGTGTTAGATATAAGAAGAAAAAGAATGGGTGTAAAGAATCAAAAAAAGAAGGAGGTAAAAATGTTTAGTCAGGGTTATTGCAAGAGCAAAGCCAGTGGTTGGATAAGAAGAGTTTTAGTTTAGTTTTAAATAGAGGGAGTGATGTTTGAGTTGTGAGGTCTTGAGGTAGTTGATTCCATATTTTACCAACCGAGTTGGAAAATGTGGAGTCACCTGCTGTGTTATTAGATAGGGAAGTACGAATCAGTATTTTGTTAGAGGAGCGTAGGTTCTTCAGATTGTTATAGGGTTTTATGAGGGTGGAGAGCATTGGAGTGTTGTAAGGGTGGTAAAGGGCTTTATGGGCAATTGTAAGTTGGTTAAGTTGTATTTGGTGGGGTAATTCTAGCCACCCTAGTTTTTTAAGATTGAAACAATGATGAGTCCTGTATGGATAGGCTGTAGCAAATCTGGCAATATTGTTATATGATGTAGCTAGTTTGTTAAGATTATGTTTAGAAAGATTTGTATAAATAGGGGAGGCATATAATAGGGTAGAGATTAAGTGGGTTCTAGCTATTGTAGTTTTGGCTTCTGGAATAAGTAAAGATTTGATTCTATAGAGAAAACCTAGTTTTCTGTTAGTCGATTTTATTGTAGAGTTAATGTGAGTGTCAAATTTTAGTTGATTGTCAATTGTAATACCCAGGAGTTTAGTGGTTTGGTCTGGAGAGATAAGAGTGCCATTGTTGGATGTGAGTGTAAAATTAATGGAGGGAGACAAGTGAGTGGGAATAAAAATCAGGAGTTTGGTTTTCTTTGGGTTAAGGAGGAGACAATGATTAGAGAACCATTGCTCTATGGTTGTGAAGGTGTTTTGTGTGAGAGAATAAAGTTCAGACTGTGTTGGGGCCGAGGAAATGATGGTTGTATCATCTGCATATTGAATGCAAGTTGATAGGGGAGTGGCTAGGTGAAGGTCATTTATAAAAATAGAGAATAGTAGAGGACCTAAGATAGAGCCCTGAGGGACTCCTATAGAGGTGGGGAGGAGATCAGAGAGATGGTTATGCCAGAGTACTGCCTGTTTTCGGTTGTCCAGATAGGATGTGAACCAATTTAAGGCTAGATTGTCAAGAGAGAGGGACTTCAGACGATGGAGAAGAAGTTGGTGGTTGACCATGCCAACCTTTCATCTTTGGTTTGAATTAGCATATCCTTAACCATTCCTGCATTCGATCTTGATCAACATAAGGTTCTTCCAGAAGTTTTCTATGCTTGCAACTATATTTATGCATTTTCCACATTATTTGCCTTCTCATCTGATCCTTCACCATATTCTTTTTTTTGTTATTGTTTTTGGCACATTCAGCTGCCGCTTGATTTTTATCTACTTCTGGTTTGATTTCCATTCCTGCTTGATGTCAGTATGCTTCGGCACGGCTAAGCAGGGAAGTCATCTTAGATTTATTCTCTTCATGTTTCAAAACTTTCACTATGTTTGGGTCCTGTGAGGTCAGCAGATATGTGTGCAGTCCCATGATTGCAGATCTATACATGTAATCAATTTCAAGGAGGCCCATACCTCCTATGGAACAGGGAATATATAATCTTGTTATGCCTTGCTTTTTATAAATCGTTTGGTGAGCATGAAGCATCCTTCTTGTTTTCCTATCTAATCTATCCAACATGTTTTGGGGCCAGTTAGTCACTCCAAAACTGTAAGTTAGGATAGGAAGAGCACATTGGTTTATAGCTTGAATTTTGTTCCTAGATGTCAATGCTGCTTTCAGTATTAATTTAAGTGTTCTAAAATATTAATTACTAAGTTTTATTCACATTTGTTCGTGTTTTATTGTTGACCCTTCATCAGTTCCCAAATATTTATACACTCCCTCTTGTTCAAGTTCTTTTATATCACATTCTTGTCCCAAACTGGTGTTTTTTTGGTGTTGCAGTTTTCCTGTTTTAAAGTTTGCTTTTGCACACTAATCAAGACCAGATGACATTCTTATATCACCTGAAAAAGTTTGGACTACTTTCAGTTGTGCTTTCAGTTCCTCATCTGATGAGATATACAATTTTAAATCATTGACAAAGAGGAGATGAGAAGTCTTTACAATTTGTTGTTTTCTAGGAGGCAAATTATAGTCATGGCCTAATTTAAATGGACAGCTTAATGGGTTAAAGGCAATGCAGAATAGCAGAGATGGCAGAGTCACCTTGGAATATCCCCTTTGTCTTGTTTTCCCTGGAAAAATAATTTCTCCTTTATCATGGCTTAATTGCAAAGTGGTCTGACATTGTTTCATGGTCACTGTAATGTAGTCGATCAGTGTAGGGTGTATCTTATACATTTTTAATCACTCTTATCCATGAATGTGGGGTATTATCCAATACTTTCTTTGTAGTCAATCCATGCCATACTTAGATTCTTCTCCCTTTTACAGTTCTCCATTATAACTTTATTTAGCAACAGATGATCCTTTGTTCCATATGACTTTCTTTTATTGCCATGACTGTGTTTTCTTCTAAATGACTATAAACTCTGTCAGCATCAATTCTGGTGTATAGTTTATACATAGCTGGAAGGCAAACCAAGTCCAAGGTACTCAGGAAAGATACCGCCAGCAGAGCAATTCCAGTTGAAGCAGTTTTAATATAAAATAGAACTTGCATAAATGCATGCACTTAAATAGACTTCATCAGATGTGGATGGACAACTACAATAATACTTTTATATTCTTCTAAAACACAGGTTAACCAATAAAATTAAACAGGAAGTAAAAAAAACAGTGGAAAGTTATTTACCATAAAGTTCATGACGTTGTGAAGTTTCTGAAACAATGTAAAACATTTACTTAAAAAAAAAAAAAAAAAAAAAAATATATATATATATATATATATATATATATATGTATGTATATATATATATATATATATATATATATATATATATATATATATATATATATATAGGGTCTATATTAGATCAGCGAACACTTAAACAAGATCAGCGAACACTTAAACAAGCGAACGCTGATTGATAGAACTTATTTTAGCGAATGTTCAAAATATCGAAGCAACAGAAACCCAAATTTTTTCCTAGGAAAAGAATTCAGTTGTCTGTTTCTGTTGCTTCGGTATTTTCAGTGCTGTGGTGGAAAGTTACAGGTCATATTCAGGTAAGTGTGTGATTGTGTGGATGTGAGTGTTAGGATGGGTTAGGTGAGTTAGGGTTAGGGCTCGGGTTAGGTATGTGTGCGATTGTGTGGACGTGAGGGTTAGGGCAGGTTTAGGTGAGTTAGGGTTAGGGAGCGGGTGAGTTGAGTGTGCGATAGTGACGGACCTTAGGGTTAGGGTTTGGGTTTTGGTTAAAGTAAGTGGATAGTTAGTGGTGTGTGCATAGTTTAGTGTAGGGTTAGGTGTCAGATTTTAGGTATATGTGTGCGGATTTCTGTTTGTTTGGTGTGCTTGCGTTGTGTGTATTTTTTTGGATCAGCGATTTTTTTCCCCTAGGAAATAAATTGCTGATCTGACAGTTCGAGATTGTAAGCTTTTGCTTAGATAAGGTCGATCAATCAGCGTTCGCTGATCTAATATAGACCCATATATGTGTATATATATATATATATATATATATATATGTGTATATATATATATATATATATATATATATACTTCTACTTTCGTCTTTTTCCCGGTTAGGGATCGCCACAGCAGATCGACTGTCCGTTCATGATTGGGAGTGGAGTTTTACGGTGTTGAGTTGCCAGCCCGGTGCCCAACCTTCCATGTAAGGCACACACACATGCACGCACTCACGCCTAGGGCCAATTTATAGTGTTCAATATATATATATATATATATATATATATATATATATATATATATATATATATATAAACCATTTTATTAAAAAAATAAATAAAGATTCAAGTCAAAATATCTAAGATCTTTTAAAACACACTTCAGGATATATAAAATGTACTAAAATGCCTTAAAATAACATACTTTAAAAGCTTTCTGCATTAAGTAAAGCTGAAAGACAGTTTTGTAATGATCAGGCTCCCTCTGGTGGTCAAAATTTTAATCATGCTTTCCGTTATAAAACAACCATTTGGTCTAGAGAACCCAGTGGCGGCTGGTGACTTCAAATCAAAGGGGGGCTGCAGGAGACAGCTGAATGGGTGGGGCCAATGGGAATGGGTGTGCTCAACTAGAAAGGGGAGGGGCTATGCTCAAAAACACAAAAACTGTAACTTTAATTACTCTGCCCTGGGTGCCAAACCATCATTATGAGAGTCCAATCAAGACAAAATGAAGTGTAGAAGAAAAAGCGTATTTCAATCCATTGGCTGCATGACAGCTTACTTAATATCTAGATGGAAACAAAAAGGTTGCGAGGCATGAAAAATAAATTACTTTTAAATGCATTACTGGAATGCTAGTCAAAATCAAGTATAAGAATAACAAGCAGCACTCGACTCAAACCACTTCTCCTTGTACTCCAGTTCTAATTATAATTTATATTCAGCTTTATTGAAGTACCAAGTAATATGCTGAAAGTAGCAATCTCTGTGATACCCCCACTTGTAAAAATGTTTCTTATCCAAAAAAGACCTGCTGCCTGACAACAACTATCTACTTGTTTTATGGGGAAAACATGATCAAAGTAAAAAATGAAAAGCAAACAGGAAACAAGCTCAACATACACTGCTTAAAGCATTACTGCACAGGATATGGACCGCACATGATAGATTGGCATTCTGTTTAGTTTGCAGGTAAAGCCTGTAATGAGCTCTTAAAATAATGTAATCCTGTCCTTTTTTACAAATACTGTCATATGCATTTCAATAATCAAGGCTTATATGTTATCTAGTTATGTAAGTATTGTCTGCATGGCAACAACAGAAAGGCTTTCAATGTTGGCAATTCTTTAACAGTATGCTTATTAAAACTTACTTGCATCTTACAATATCAGACAAGCTTAACAGATGGTCATTAAAGCACTGCTACTTAAACACAGAGCAACAGGCACTTTCTGAATAATAATAAGCATAAATCAACAGTATAAAAATATGACAGAAACCAGAACATTCTGCAAAATCAAGGACAGATGAAAAGCCATTGTAGTACATGTGTCTACCTTGGATGGGGGGATAGTCTGCACATTTACACTGCATAACTGCTCCTTGCCTTGCTTGGACACATCCAGAGTCACTACATGGGGGAGTGGAGTGCAACAAATATGTCACAATTTGAAATAACTCTGGCTGACTGTGATGGCCCTGACACATTTGTCATACCTCTCAACCTCAGAGCAAGAAATCTGGACAAAGCCATACATAGAAGTGGGACAAAGGCCCAAAAATAAGGACAATTTTAAATATTGCTCTTATAAACTTAGAAAGATAACAGAATAGTAGGTCTTGCATTAGTATGAATTTTCGGAAGGGTATGAAATCTGAAACTGAAATGTCTGTCATTATTTTCTAACTTCAGCCTTTAATGATTTGCCACTAATTTGCCAAAAAAACACAATTTTATGAAAAATGGACCAAAAATGTGATTCAAAAATATAAAATAGCCACACAATACAGCTGGGAACCTGCAAAGAAGGGACACTTTTTAACATTAGTACTGCTAACTTGAGCAGCTGACAAAATAAAAGAATCTACATGCATTTCTGAAATAAAAGCAATCTATAACTAATTATTACAGTTATTTATTAATTGTAAACCCTCCATGTTTTCTTCCAAAATTGCCATTTTGCAGAGAGATTATTAGGGGAAGAGCAACATTTTGAGCCAAAATCAGGTACAGTTGAGAGGTTTGGATATGCCTAATTCTATAAAGCAATTTATTTGCACGTACCTCTCAACCTGTTAATGCAGGAAATCTGGACAAGGCTAAATATATTGTGGGAACTTATAAACAGTACTAAAAATTGCTCTTATATAAACGGAGACAGTTGATAGGATAACGGGTCTTGCTTTAGCATGCATTTTTCTGAAGGTTATGAAGTCTGAAACTCAGTGTCTGTCATTATTTAGTGACTTCATTCCTAAATGATTTGACAGAAAACCACAAATTTTATGAGGAACAAACCAAAAATAAGAAGCAAAAATCTCTTCATTCTGCAAAAATCTGGACAGTTGAGAGGTATAGTTCAGCCGGGGCTGTCTAAGTTTGCTGCCCTTCCACCCTCACAAAATCATGGTCGAATGGAGCTTCCCCCGTACAGCCATTCCAATGAATCATTACTTGGCTATTTCACCCCATTTAGCATAAACACTAACCGGGAAAAGCCGAAAAACAAAAACCATAAACACTAATGTGCATACTGCTTTACTTCTGCGATGATTTGGACTTCATTTGAAAGTTTTATTTTGCATTTTACAGTGCAAACACTACTAGATATCATATCTGCTAAACAAAGCAATGCAGTCTCACAATGAAAACAGACTTAGCATTAAAACTTCTCTGCCCTTGAAAACTCACATTCACTGAAACAGCATTGAAACCCACATTCAAAGAAAATACATTTTGCCAGTGGCAGATTAACTTTGGGTTTGGACTGTTTTCAAATCACAGGCCCCTTGCACACGAAACATACACGTGCTCTTTTATACACCTTCCTGATTGTATTAAATTATATTCCTTGTACAATACAGTACAGTTTTAGAGGGTGTTTTAAATTTGTTTTGAAATCTGTCCAGTAAACAATGAAACAAAACACATGCACCAGTAATGACAAAACTGCCCAATTCAGAATATTTCCATCATAAAAGTCTACTCAGACTTCTACAGTCCACCAGTATCAGTACATATGCACATTCTCTGAAGTAAAAGACATCTAAATAATTCCACATTAAAGAGATCTGTAACTAATGAAGAGGCTGCTGCTAGCAAACAACTTTGTATTTCATTGTTTCATCTACAAATAAAGTGCCCATTACCCTTGAGGAATAAATTGCCTATCTTACACTAAAAAAATGATAAGCTAGTAATATTGCAATAGGGAATGGATGGCAAACAATAACAGGTTCATAGTTACTAGGTATCTTCGCCAAAAAGGAGTGCAGCATCCACCCCCTTTGCAAAGTACAGTATCAGCAATGCATCTATCTACTGTGGGAGTATAACCCACAGCCTTCTGCATCAAAAGCAAGTATACTACCTGTTGTGCTGTTAACAAGGCAAGCAGACTCAGCATAAGCAGCACTAAACTTTTGCTCCCCTGCAGATCTCAACTTCTTATAAAATCTACTCACTCAGCTGTATCTCTGAACTTTGCAGCACAAAGAAATCTGGAAAAAGCCAACGTTTATTGTGGGGGGGACAAAAGCCCAAAAACCAGGGACGCATTTTAAACATTGCTTGTATAATGTTGGAAAGTTGCTAGAATAAAATGCTGTGTTACCACCATACATTTCACTGACAAGCCTTAAACCCAGGACCCTGTGCAAAACAGTCAGAGCAACATACCACTATGCCAGATCAGCTGTTTTGTGAAAGAGGAAGACGGAAACTTAATCGGCTACCATTTAGTGAATTCAGTTTTCACCATAGCACAGCTGTCAACCTCTTAGCACGAAACACCTGAACAAAGCCAATAATGGGTGAATACAGCCCCCAAACATTCAGTGAATTCAGTTCTCACCATAGCTCTCAATCTCTTAGCAAAAAACACCCGGATAAAGCCAGTAATGGGGGAATATAGCCCCCAAACATATTCAGTGAATTCAGTTCTTACCATAGCTCTCAACCTTAGCACAAAAAATCTGGATGAAGCCAATAATGTGGGAATACAATCCCACAAATAGGGACAAATTTCAAATATCCATCTTATACACTTAGAAAATTGCTAGAATAAAAACTTTTGCATTACCATGCACTTTCTGAAGAATATGAAGTCTGATATTCAGACGCATGTCATTTTTAACATTTATTAACCAGGAAAGTCTGACTTGGAACAAAAGCAAATTTTTAGCAGAGACCCAGGGAGAAACACTCCAGCTAAGACACATGTCTTTGCAAGAAGAAGAACACTAGAGGAAACAAGCACATGGAGGGCATACAGACTCCACAGAAAAGGTAAGGCACCCCAGCCAAGAATCAAACCAAAGAACCTATAGCTGTCAGGCAACAATGCTACCACTGTACCAGTGTACTACCAGTTTTGCAAGGATACAAATACATAAACCACAGATTTTATGAGGAATAGAACAAGTATGAGGGAAAATCTGCATTTTTTTACAAATGGTGGCGGGTAGGGAATTCAGGCTCCTGCCACCTCGGCTCAAGGTACAGGGTTCAAGCCTTATTCTCTACCCACCACCATGTAGCACCTGGGGCATTCCACACATACACACACACACACACACACACACACACACACACACACACACACACACACACACACACACACACACAGCAAGAAATCTGGATAAGGCCATAAATAAAAGTAGGACAAAGGTCCAAAAATACAGACAAATTTTAAATGCTGCTCTTACAAACTTAGAAAGTTCAGTAGGTCTTGCATCAGTATGAATTTTCTGTAGGGTATGAAATCTGAAACTCAAAACACCTGCCAGTGAACCTCAGAATGTTGCAGAAATGCTCATCACTGTTGCTTAGTTTTCCAACTTGTAAAATAGCACCGGCTTTATGCAAAGAAAAAAATCTGAGCAGATAACTTTCCAGCAGATCTTTATATAATTAAAAAAATAAATAAAAGGTGTGGTTACCTGCTCAGATGACTGTATCATTCTGGCCTGACATATTCTACCTGCAAAAGCATTCCATTTATTTATTTTTAATGGATAAGTGAGATAGATCTGGTGTGCCAAACTGAAATCTCCTGCTGGATACCAGCTATATTGCCAGTCTTCCATGAGTGTCTCAGTTTATTTCTGCAGCACTAACTTACACATTTATTGTCTAATTACCATGGTTTTCTTTTCTATGACTGAAGTAAACCTTGCTTTGCAAGTTCATACACAGTTTTAGATGCCTGACAAAAACACAGTGTTCCACATTACACCCATTATGTACCACCAGAGATCAGCTGCTAGTAAAACCACATCTTATTTTAAGGTCTAAATAAAACTATGCAAAGGCAAGATCAGCAGCTCAAAACAAAATACTTTTGGCTAAACCATTGCATCTCATGACAGTGCAGAAATACGTGAATTTTATGATAGGATTTCCCGTCTTAAAATAGTTTTTTATACTTATAAGAGGCAGCATCTGAAAATAATGGATTTTTTCGGAAGTGTACAGGCCAGGGGCAACATTTTAAGGGTTGAGTACATTTTTTAAATGATATGTGGTGGTGGCAGCAAAATGAGGTTTGAGTACAGAATATGAATTTCTGATTACACCTCTGCACATAGCTCTCAACTCTTTTCCTCCAGTCATGTCCACATCCATAAACAATCAGAAACACTTCTAAATTGCTAATATTAACTTGATAAATTCACAGAATAAGATAATGTGAATTAATATGCATTTTTAAAGTAAAATAAGCCTATTACTCTAATTAGTATCTTATTTATTAAGTGTGGTCTATCAATTTCTCTACACAAAACGCCAGTTTTAGAAGAGATTAGAAGGGATGCAGAGCAGGCTTTTCAAAAAAACACTAAAATCAGTGACAGTTGATACCATTAAAAAATCCCCTCTCACCATCCTCTGACAAAATAGAAACCAGGATAAAGGGCATATGTCAAATGCAATTTACATACTAAACATCTATTCAGTTTTTTTTTTTGCTGGAAGAAATACAAATCTATGCCATCTCAAGAACAATGTTAAAGACAAAACTGCACGTAACTAGCGTTACAATGATGTTCTACAACAACAATTATTATTATTATAATATTATTATTATTATTATATTTTTACAAACAAAATGTCCCTATCTCTGTTTGTTACACTTATTAATCAGGATTAAATAATCATCCTTACATATACTACTTTTAAGAGTTACCCTGACATTGAGTTACTTTACTGACTAAATGCAAGTAGACTAGCAACTGTCACTATCTCTTTATTTACAAAGGAACATACTTATACTTACTTTAGTTCTGCACTTTCACTCTGTTCTTCTTCTAACTTCTTTTCCTTCTTCTTCTATTTCAGTTCTTGTTCTTCTTCTGTTCTTCCTTCAAGTTCAGGCTCAGCACAGGCTGCACAGCACAGCTGACAAAATATTATACCACCCAATAAAAAAAAAATAAAATCCAATGGCAAATTAAATTATTAATAAAACAATCGGTCCTTAATCCCGTGTGTCACGAATCACGATTAAGAATCAATCCACAAGCCCACTGACTGATTGATTCTCACTCTTTTCCCAGCACATAAAGCCCAGGAAGAGAGCGACAACCAATCAGCAGCATTTAGCCCAGCAGCAGCAAGCACATCATGATGTGCCTGCGGACGTCGCAGTCCGAGCCCCTTCCAATTCTATGCGGTTTGGGACCGCATAGACTTCTGGGCATCACAATGATGCCTTAATGACTCCACTGGGCTGCAATAAAAACAAAAAAAAAATCTATTTAAAACCACGGCAACTCGAGGCGGTTAAAGTGCGCATGCGCGTACTTCCGAGTCGCGGACTCGGAGAGGCAAATTTGCTTAAACAAAAAAAAAAAATTACATCTGCTGCTGTCAAACAAGAAAAGGTGCTTTTTTTTTTTTACATTTTCTTGTTTTTAGCTGAGGGGGCTGCAGTCCGATGCCACGAGCCGCCCCTGAGAGAACCTCAGATTTTACATAAGTTTAAATAAAAATGACTGTTTAAAAATAACTTCATAGTTTGGCTGCTCTCATCTTTAATATAGGGGCCAGGAATACATTTTCATTTAAACCAGGTGGAGTGATGGCTTGTAAAATTATTTGCCACCATAGCTGCCTATACTCCACATTTTCTTCCCATTCCCCCTTTGGACAGGAGACTGTTTAATTTTATTGGTTAACCTGTGTTTTACAAGGGTATGAAAGTATTATTGTAGTTGTCCATCCACATCTGATGAAGTCTACTTGGTAGAAACGAAAACACTGTTGTTTTAAAGTGTATGCGTTTACGTAAGTTCTATTTTATATTAAAACTGTTTCAACTGGAACTGCTCTGCTGGTGGTATCTTGGACTTGATTTTAGTGGAAGTTTGGTGCTTTTTGCCATTTTTTTTTTTTTTTGTGGATAGTTGGAAGGCAAGTTTTACTGGTCTGTATTTTTTAGGGTAGCTTGCTGTTTTTGCTTTTGTTAGCCAGGTTGGTGTCTGTTCAGGGGCACATATAAATAGTTCTTACTCGTGGCTAAATCTTCATGCAAAGATGTTAATACTTAACCAGAAGTGAGGTACTGCATCTGGGCTTGGTGTTTTCCAGTTAAAGGCTTGTCTTAACTTTGTTTCAGTCTCTCTGGTTGT
Source organism: Protopterus annectens (assembly GCF_019279795.1). NCBI lineage: Eukaryota > Metazoa > Chordata > Ceratodontiformes > Protopteridae > Protopterus > Protopterus annectens. The sequence goes on from NC_056726.1 coordinate 1,408,206,131, forward strand.
CACTTCATCCCATTTCATATCCTGTACCTTTGAACTTCTTATACGTTCTTTTACTTTATCTATACATTTTAGCACCTCTGTTATGTTCCACAGGATCTTCATAAATACTTCTCCAAAATGTATGTAGTTCTTCTTTTTGGGGTGGTCTTTTAATTTATTTTACCTTGTTTCCCAATTCTGTATAAAACTTTTTCAGGTCATCAGTAAATTGCTTACTTTGTACTTTTCTTTTATATTTATATGTGTATCTTTTATGTTTTTCTGCCTGTGCTGATATTTTAGTTTATTATTTGACATAGTGCATGATAGCTCCTGATCTATTATAATATTGTGCATTGCTTTTATCACGTCTGTCTTTCTGAGTATTTTTGTTGGTCTGTTCCCTCTTCTGTAGTCCTCTAACAGTGACACTTCATGTCTTAACTACTTTATAGTTTTTTTTCTATTTGATACTTTCACAATGGTATTCAGTTTCTCCTCTTCCTTTCCCTTACCACCCTGTGTTCTTGTGGTAGAATTTTATCTGTTAATTTAGCTGCACAATAATATACCCTGTTTACTTCTATGTCACATGGATCTCTATGGACAGTCCTAATTACTATGTTCATTTGTTCTATCAAACTTCTGGCTTTTGGGGTTTTATTGACCTTCTTCAGTCTATTTCTTTCATTGATCTTAATATGTATATCTCTATTAAATCAAGCAACTCTTCTCTTAGCTCATTTTCTTCTAAATGGAGGGCACATTTTTTGTTCTCCACTTTCTGCAGGCATTCTCTAGAAAAGTTCTATAGCATCTGTCTGTGGCACATTCTCTTCAGTTTCATCCTGTGTCATCAGTTGCATTGTCACATGGGGATTCACTGGCCTATCACTCCTCAACACTGACTGTGTCAGAGTTTCCACAGTTTCCTGTCCCTTCCCTTGCTGTCCAGCTTCAAGTGAATGTTTATACTGGTTTCCTGTGGAAGGCTCGAAAATATTTTCATATGGCAATTGACTGGCTGCTTCCAGTTCCACTTGTTTCCCCTTAATTTGGATGTCTTTTGCTCTACCCTGCTGTGGTGCTTTCTGAGTTGGATTTTCTACACTGAATCCTTCACTTCACAGATACCCCATAACCTCAGTTTCTATTTCTTTAACTTCTCCATTACTAATATTCTTTTGTACTTTTACTCTTTGTCTTCTTATTTTTTGTATGTGCTGCTCGCTCTTTTTGTATTGATTAGTTTTGCTTTCTCCTTTGCATAAACATTACACCATATTAGATCTCCTTTTCTTTCCCATGTCCATATTTCTTCTTCAGATATGTCCTGATTTTCCTGTTTCTCCTTACTTTGGGGACTTGTTCCATCTTGCTGTGATGTAACCTGTGTTAGACCTTCTACACAGTACAGTTGTGTACCTACCATAAATGTAGGTGTTCAAGTGTATTCACTGTTGCAGTCATTACACTTGGGTTATCCTGCTGGCAGACTACCCGCAGACGGCCTGAATTCCAAAGTCCTGGTCCAGCATTGGTTGCTGTCACCTCTTCCCTGATGTCAGTGCGCCAGGAGTATAAAAGATGCAGCCGATGCCATTGTCTTCAGTTTTTCCTGCCCCAGATGTCAGGTGCCCGCAAAAGGGTAGGCTAAAAATTCTGATCATAAAAAAGCATGCAGATAAACTTCATCTACAAGCAAATACACCACATAGGTTGTATAGAATAGAGAAGTACAGATAAGACCTAGCAATGAAAGGGGGATGGTGGGAGGGTAACCTGGACTGCAACAGTGAATACACTCGAGCATCTTCATTTATGGTAGGGACACAACTGTACTATGTTCATCGTGTTTCACTGTTTCAGTCATTACACTTGGGTTGAATCCCAAAGCTGAGGTTGGGTGGCTGGGCCTAAATCGAATTAGGAGTGGCTATGAGGCCCTGCAGAACTGTAGTGGCAAAACCTGCTCTAGATTTAGAGGTAAGTGGTAGTGCTTTGTGAAAGTGTGCACTGAAGTCCAGGTTGCAGCCTCCAAAATGTCCTTGGTTGGTACTCCTCTGAGGAAGGCTGCTGAAGTGGCTGCTGCTCTGGTAGAATGTGGCCTATGCCCTTAGGCACTGATTTGCCATGTTGTGACTAGCAGAAACAAATGCAGTGGCCTATCCATTTTGAAATAGCTTTCACTTGTGATCCTGCAGCGTATGCCACTAAGAGTTGCTCAGTCTTTCTGAAAGCTTTAGTCTTGTCCAAGTAAAAGCGTAGCTGTCTGTGTATGTCCAAAGAATGCAGAAATCTCTCCCCCTTATTCTGTGGGTTTGGATAAAAGGTAGGCAAATGTATGGTTTGGTTAAGGGCCACACTGGACACTACCTTAGGCATAAATGTTGGGTTTGTTCTTAGAGAAACCCTGTCCGGATGGAAAATAATAAAAGGTTCCACAGCCATTAGTGCCTGTAATTCTGAGACTCTTCTTGCTGAAGTTATTGCTAGGAGAAGAGCTGTTTTCCATAAGTATTTTATCTCAGCTGTATTGGCTGGCTCAAAAGGAGGCAGTGTGAGTTTTTCCAAGACAAAATTGAGGTCCCATGCAGGTATTGGAGCTCTCCTTGGAGGTCTTATGTTTTTGGCCCCTCTGAGATACTACCTTAGCAATGGATGAGAGAAAATAGGTGGGCCCGTATTGTAATGAGCTGAAATGGCAGAGGCATGGATCTTAATTGATGAGAAGGATAGGCCTTTGTCCAGCATCTCAGTTAAATATTGTAAAATCTGAGGAATATTTGGAACAAGCGTGTCAATTCCTTGTGCCTGGTTCCAAGCACAGAATTTCTTCCATTTTTCTGCATATGATTTTCTGGTGCTGGGCCTCCTGGCCTCTAATATAACATCCATAACTGCTTTAGAGAGAGGTGTGTTCTGAATGGTTACATTAACTGCCATGCAGCCAAACTTAGGGTTCTGAGTTGGCTGTGTAGGATCTGATTGTTTTGTTGGGTCAACAAATGAGGAATTTGAGGTAAAGTCCAGGCTGGGCCTTGAGACAAGCTCTTTAGGATTGGGTATCAGTGCTGGCGTGGCCAGTCTGGGGCAATCAGGATCATTTTTGGCTTCTCTTGTCTGACCTTTAGGAGTACCTTGGGGAAGAGAGGCAGAGGAGGGAAGGCATATACTGAGAGGGCTTTCCAGCTGAATGAAAAGGCGTCCACTTTCCATGCTTGTTCGTGATAAGTCCGAGTGCAGAATCTTTGTAGCTGGCAGTTGTGAGGGGAAGCAAATAGATCTATGTCTGGGCATCCCCATTTCCCTGTTATTATTCCGAAGATTTGTTGATCTAGTTTCCACTCGTGAGGATCCATGAGGTTTCTGCTTAGTTCTTCTGCCAAGGTATTTGTCCTTCCTGGCAGGAATTGTGCTTGCAGGTGTACTTGATAGGTCAATGCTGTGTTCCACAAAGTCATGGCTTGTCTGCAGAGGGGGTGGGAATGTGTGCCTCCTTGCTTGTTTATGTACCACATGACTGTAGTATTGTCCGTCTTTATCAGCAGTTGTCCTGGATGAAGTAGGTCCTTGAAGGCTGTCAGTGCATTCTGTACAGCTAGAATCTCTTTTTGAGTGATATGAAGATGCATTTGGCTTGTGGCCATGTACCCTGAATACTTTTTCCTGCCATGTGTGCCCCCCAGGCATAATCTAATGCATCTGTTGTTAATGTCTGCCTGGCTGTGGGTAAAGCAAATGGATGTCCCTTGTTGTGGTGACAGGTCTGTGCCCACCATTGAAACTCCTGTCGGAGGCAGGGAATGAGAGTAATTAATGTTTCCAGGCTGTGGCATTGTTGAGTCCAAACACATTTTAGATACCATTGTAGTTTCCTCATATGCAGTCTTGCATAAGGAATTAGTAGAATGCAGGATGCCATGTAGCCCAGAGCCTGAAGAATTTTTCTTGCAGATAACTGGGTCTTTGTTGCCATGTTTTCGAAGTAAGAAGTCAGTTGCCTTTGTTTGTCTGGCATGAGATGAGCCATCTGGACAGTTGTATTTAAGCTTGCACCCAGGAATATTATCTCTTGAGAGGGTACTAGTTTTGATTTCTTTTCTTTTACTGTGTACCCTAGGCAAATTAACAATCTTTTTACAAACGCCAGATGCTTTAGTAGAATGTCTTTGGTCTCTGCTTGAATAAGGCAGTCGTCCAAGTAGAGAAATATTTGAATTCATCTTTGACTGCAAAATGCAATTACTGGTGCCAGGCATTTTGTGAAGACCCTGGGCACAGTAGATAAGCCAAAGGGCAGTGCAGAGAATTGGTAGTGCATTGAGCTAGCTATGAATCTGAGGTATCTTCTGCAAGTTTGTCTGATTGGGACATGCAGGTATGCCTCTTTGAGGTCCAAAATTACAAGCAAAGCCTTCTTGCCCAGCATGGGCAGAAGCTGCTGCAGAGTCAACATTTTGAATTTTGGAACGTTCAGAAAAGTGTTTAGAATAGACAGGTCCAGAATTGGTCTCCAGGCTTTGTCCTTTCTTGGTACTAAGAAAAGTCTTGAGTAAAATCCTTGTCCCTGCTCTTGTTGTGGCACTGGCTGAATAGCTCTCATGTCCATGAGAGATGAAACTCGACAGTGTGGCAGGTCTGGCATACCTTTTGCCTTTGGAAGGGTGTGAAAGTAGAACCTGTAGCCCTGAGAGACTATATTTAAGACCCATTTGTCCTGGGTGATCCTGTGCCAAATTTGTGAAAAAAAGTGCTAACTTTCCCCCTAAGGGAGCTGCCAAAAGATAAGTGCTTAGCATTGGCAGAGGGAAGTCATTGGGACTGTTTCCTATAAGGCTGTGACTTGTCTTCTCCGCTTTTGGAGGCAAAAGCACCCCATTGTCTGGGCCTGTATGAGCCCTGGGGTTGTTGCCTGCCTCTAGGGTGTCTGAATCTGCCACTTTGTGGTCTGTCTGCCACTGGAAAGGACCAGTTCTTAAAAGGCCTGTTCCTGCTAAATCTGGGTGGCTGTACCTGTAAGAAATCCTTTACTGTCTGCATAGATTTAGCTTTATCCTCCATTTTCTTCAACACTTCTGCTTTAACACCAAACAAAGTATCATGCTGTAATGGAGCGTCCAATAATTTTGCTTTAACATGATCAGACAGATTCTGTTCTTTTAACCAAGCATGCCTTCTGACAGCAGAACCTGTAACTGAGTCCCTGCACAAGGCCTCCACTGAATCATAACCACATTGCAAAGTATGTTTTCCCACTTGTTCAGCTGCATGTAATAAGTCCTACAATTCTTTGTTCTCAGAACATTCAGAATTTGTCAGCATTTTTTGTTTTAACAAAGACATTAAGTATTGCTGATATTTGAGCATATGAAACTGACAATTTAAAGCCCTTACAGCCAAGGTAGCAGAAGTGTAGACTTTTTTCCTCCATCTGTCCAGAGCCTAGAATCTCTATCTGAAGGGACAGGGTTTTTAGCAGAAGCAGCCATGACCCCTTTGGGACCCTGTGAGATAATTTCTGGGTCAGCAGCAGGGTTTTTATATAGAAATGTATGGGAATCTGGAACCCTGTAGTATCTGTCCGGCTTAACAGGTGCAGGAGATAAAGAGTCTGGAGACAGTCCGGACTCTGAAAATACATCATCTACTATGTCTAGAACCGGATGAATTGCAAGAGGTCTGTGCTGAAGCAGTAACAGAAAGTCTCTAAGCCTTTTCTTAGAATGTGAATAATCCTGGCTCTCCCAGTGGAAATGCTCCCTCATGGTATGCAGGGTTTCCCCAAATGAGTAATCCTCAGGAGGAGAAGCTGAAGGAATAGAATTTTCAGCATCAGAATCCTCATAGGGAGGAATAGAATATCCCTGTTCTGAAGAGGAATCAGAGGAAATGGAAAACTGATCAGAGGAATCATATTCAGTATCTTGCCTAGGCCTCTTTTCAGGAGGGGGATGGGAATCCCTGGTCAAAGTAATTTGGTCTTTGGCCATTTTGAGCATCTGTTTCTTAGGCATAGAAGTCTGTCCTGGAGAATGCTGTACTTGTTTCCTTGTCTTTAAAACTGCTTTTGACTTTGTCTTGGATGCTGAAGTAGGCTTTATATAAAGTTGTGTAGGTCTGAAAACACTCTCAGAAGCTGATGCCTGCTCAGCGGCTCTGGACCCATCTGAGGGATTGATTTCCGAAGGGCCAATACCTTGAGTATCCAGAGGTCTAGTTGTCTCCACATGGGAGTCGGAGGCGGCCTGTGGCTCTGAGGTAGCAGGAGTCAGGGGCTGCAAATGTGACTCACTGAGCACCGGTGACTGGCCTAGAAGAGGCTTTGTCATTGGTTTTTGGACCTCGGATGCCTGTCCTTTTCTTTATCCTTGCGCTTTTTATGAATTCCGGTCATCGGTTGTTCCGACGGCATTACATAGTTAAACCTTCAGCCAAAGTAATGAAAAGCAAAATCGTGCCAACATTTTATAGTGCGTTGGTTAGCAACATCGTGATCAGGGCCTAGGCAAGGAATACAGTAGGAATGAAAATCCTTATGAGGTATTTGCTTCCCACAAGAAATACAATTGTTAACTTTTTCTGACATCGGTCTGGAGCAAGAAAAAAGTTTTCCCAATGGGGTACTTAGCTTTATTGAAGACTTCGGATCTGAAATTCAATTACGAAAATCTCAGGAGTCAGCCGACAGGCACTTGCGAACTGCTTTTGCTTCGGGCACCGCGCAGCAAGACTGGAGAAAATGGCGTCGGCTGCATCTTTTATACCCCTGGTGCACTGACGTCAGGGAAGAGGCAACAGCAACCAACGCTGGACCAGGACTTTGGAATTCAGGCTGACTGCAGGTAGCCTGCCAGCAGGATAACCCAAGTGTAATGACTGCAACAGTGAAACACGATGAATATCAACCCCTTCACTTTGTAGGCATTCCATAACTTCAGCTTCTATTTCTTTTTAAATTCTACTTTACTAATCTTTTCTACATTCCGTCTTTGTGATATTATTTTCTTTATTGTGAATTTTTCCATATCTGGATACCTTTGCCTATATTTCTATTTGAATATCTTTGGGGCTGCCTTTTTTTGTATTGATTAATTTGGCTTTCGACTTTGCATAAATATTGTATCATATTAAATCTCTCTTTCTTTCCTATGTCCATATTTCTTGTTTATAATTTTCAAAAAATTGTAGGTTTTATTGTTTGTATTTTCACACTTCCTCAGATGCTTCTATTTCCAAACAGATCAAAGTTTCTTGGTCTATATAATGTTTTTCACAAATCTGTTGCATTAATGAACACACATTTTTATTTGAGGCTTCTGACAGTTTTTCTTGTGGAAGTATTTTTCTTTCCTCCAATTTCTCTCCTAATCTTTTTGTATATCTTGTATCTGGAAATTCTGGGCTTTTTAAATAATAGTAACAATACATAATATCTTTCTTATTCTTTAATAGATCACTCTATCGTCTTTATGGCTCTTTTTTGGCCTATCAGTTTTTGTGATTTTTGTGGACTGCTACTTCCTTCTACAATAGGGGACCATCCTCCCCCTGGATCTGGCATAGCACCATTGTAGGAATGTTTCTGTATTTTGAGGATTCTGCACTGCCATCTTTCTAGTCCTGGCACCAGTGTGCATACCAGGATTGGGCACTTTTTTATCCTGGGTATTGTGCCCTCAGCTATCTTTTTTAAATTTTTGACCTACTTCTGTCCATGATATATGCTATATACAACACAGTTTATATGTCATTGTTGTCTTGGTGAGATTTTGTAAAACATAGGGTCCACCTTGTGAAGGTAATCACCAAGACTTGAGGATGAATTCAGTTTCAGCAATATTACTCTCCTTTGCTTGCTGACTTTCATTCAGACTCCCCTATCATCTCCCCCTTTGAACCACTATCATGTCTCTGTTCAGACCCCTGCCATCTCTCCATTGGGAATCTTCTACATACAGTAGGTTGTCTGATGATTTTTTAGTACTTTTTAATAACCCCCAAACATTCCCAGAGATAGTTGTCTCTAAATGCCCTAGATACCGGAATAAGATATCCTCTTAGATATCTATAAGAGACACTGTACAAGTTCATATATTTTAGTCTTTCATAATAACTTAAATGTTCACATCCATGGATGTCTTTGGTATACAAATTGGATGATGTGATTAGAAAAACTCAAAGCTGGATCTGCCCATACAACCAGGTCTTTAACTGAATCTACAGATTGTGTAACTGTGTGTTGTATTAAATATTCACATTTTAGTTTGTCTCCCAAATCTCATATGCTTAGTTTTTGACGTATTTATAAGCATATTATTCTCCTGTGCCCAAATGGTCAATTTAGTCAAGTTCTTTTGCTGACATGCCTTATCTGTAACACATGTAGTCAGTTTACCCAGTTTCATGTCATCTGCTTATAGAGCATAGAACGCCTTAGATGAAAAAGTTAGGTCTGAAAGATATAATCTAAACAAGGACCTAGGACAGAGCCTTGTGGGGCACCCTGACTGTAACCCAGAATTTCACCTGTTCAGTTGCTGAATGATACTTGCCATGTCCTATTTGTAAGCCATGCAGCTATACATCTTATCAAGAGTACATCGATACCTAGTTGTTCTAATTTATTGATCACTGTTTTGTGCATGACCCTGTCAAATGCTGAAGTTAAATCTATATAAATTACATCACAGCATAATTTTTCATTCATTGTTGTTGTTATATTGTTATAGAACAACATTTCACAGGTGGTAATAGATCTATTTTCGACATATCAATGCTGTTATATGGTTTCAAGTCCCAACCTATCCAGTTCTGACAATCCTTGTTAATTGAGAATCCATCATTTTTTTTTTGTTGCTTTTTATACTGTTAGCTAAAGGCTTGATAACTAATACACATAGTACGGACAAGGGACACCCTTGCTTTGTGCCTTTGTTTAAAGTGAATCCTTGAGAAATGTAAGATCTGATTTTAATGTATGTGTTGGAGTCTGTATACAGGTTTTTTAATATTTCAATAAATTGTTCTGGAAATGAAAATGCTTCTAAAGTTTTAAACAAGTAGTCCCAATCTACAGATTCAAAAGATATCTAAGCTTATTAGTGTCAATGTCTTGTTCATTCCTTTTGCTAAGTCAAAGATAGCTACTACCCTTTTTATATTATACATTAATCTATTGACTGTAAATCCTGTTTGGTCTTTATTCATTTATTTACTATATCTCTTAATCTTGCAGTGAAGATGGAAGTAAATATTTTATAGTCTATATTTAATAATGAAATAGGTCTATATGAGGAAACTAACTTATTATCCTATCCCTGTTTAAGTATAGGTGAGATTACAGAACCTTCCCATGAAGGAAGAATTCTTTTCTCACCCTGAATTATTCTGAATATATTACTCAGTAATCTTAAAAGATTTAACAGTAGCAGACTATATAATTCCATACTTAAACCATCTAACCCTTGAACTGTACCATGTTCCCTTTTTTTAAAGCATCTTTAACTTCTATTAGGGCAATAGGCTTATTGAACATAGATATTTGTTGGTCATTAAGTTTATTAGTAACATTTTTCTTTAAATACTTGTCAGTTTTGTAATTATCAGAATTATTATAGATCTTTATGGAATTTTTAAAAAAAATATTAAACATTTCCTCAATGTCTGAAGTAAGCTTATTAGTGTGAGGATTTTGGATATTATTGATTTGTGCCTTTTTACTTAACATCTTACTTCTGTTAGCTAATTTTTGAAGTCATCGCATAACTGTTCAATTGTAATTTTTCTAAAGCTATCTCCACTTTATGCATTAAAATTGTTTGATATTTTGTCTTTAATTTTTTAATGAGTTCAGTGTTATCTAATGTCTTTGTTTGTGTTCAGACCTCACTTTGTGTTTTTCATCTTGTGCTTCTAACAATTTTGTCCCACTCTCTCATTTTATTACAAGCCATCTTCCCATTATATTTTTAATATGCATTTTAAGGAGTCTAATAGTATGACTTTACTAACCTGACCATTATCATTCAAGGATAAAAAAAATCTCAATTTCTTCCTTAAGATAACCCTTAAATTCTTATATATTAGGATTATACTGAAGTACAAGCAAACACAGGAGGGTTATGGCTGACAAAGTTTGCAGATGACTGCAAACTGGGCGCCATAGTCGAAAACACATCTGACACAGATATCCTCCAGAAGGGCCTCACAGAAATGGATAACTGGTGCCAGAGCCATGGCCTGAAGTTAAACGCCAAAAAATGCATAGTCATACCCTTTGGGAAAAACAAGGCTACCCCTAGCTACCATATAGGTGGCAATCCACTGAGCACAGAAAAAGTCATCAGAGATCTGGGGACCCAGGTTGACAGTAGCCTTTCGTTTGACACTCATGTTGCTAAAGTAGTTAGGAAAACCTTCTATATCACCCACCTGATCATGAAGGGATTCACATCTAAATCAAGGGAGGTCATCGTCCCCCTGTACTCATCACTTATTAGACCTATGATTGAGTACAATGCCCCGTTCGGAATGTATCTGACCAGACACCTGCTGCAGCTTGAAAGGCCCCAAAAGTTCCTCACCAAAAGGATAAAGGGTCTCAAAATATGTCTTATGCTGCCCGACTGAAAGAACTCCAGCTCTATTCAGTCTCATACCGCTTGCTCAGAGGTGACCTGTGCCTGACATATAAGGCCATGTCAAACCCAGATTTGATGAATATGCTTCACCTCAAAAATCTAGATCCCTCAGAACCACAAGGCGGGAGACTTAAACCTTGACACGGTTATAAATAGAACGTGCTGGAGGGACAGATTCATCACCCAGAGACTCCCTATGCTGTGGAACAAAATCCCGGTACATGTGAGGCAGAGCACCTCTCTGGTCTTGTTCAAGAGGAATCTTGACCAATGGATGGGAGATTGCAGATATACCCCAGGGATTACTTCAGCGTCACTGCTTGACAGAGGCACAGCAAAATGATAGGCATAGTTTTTATTCAAACTAAAGGGGTGGCGAAAGCCACATAACTATGGGCTAGGCTTATAAATGCCCTTGGGCAGATAGCCTAGTATGAACCTATGAACCTATGAACCTATGAACCTATATCCATAATCTAAAAATGTCTTATATCCATTAATATATTATGATTTAGTACATTACGATCAGGTAAAGGTCAAGGAATATTTTTTAAATAATTCAGTTTATTAAGTAAATTTGTAGAGGCATAAATTCTATCAATTCTAGTTTGCATCCCATGTGAATAAGAATAATTAATGAAGAACAATGACTTATCTTCTGCTTTTACTTTTAGAACAACTAAAGTATTATTGCTAATCCATCTGTTTAGTGCCTTAGCTGATGCCAGAAGTTTAGCTTTCTTTTTTTCACATGTATCTTCTAAATTAGATATGCAGTTAAATATCCTGCTAAAATTAAACTACTCTTCCACTAACTTTGTAGTAAGTATAAGTGATCCTTAGCCACTCTTTCAACTATTCCATAGATCTAGTAAATTAGTTATTGTATAGAGTTTGCCATTTATATTTAATTATGATAAATGTATACATTCTTCTGGGATCATTAATCGATTCCATGATCTTAGGCATTATAGTAGAGTTTGTACAAAGTATAGCAGCCCATCTCCTCTTTTTGTTAAAAGAATCAGATGATAACCTCATAATAAAAGTTATTTAAATATTGTATACCTTTATATGTTAAGTAAGTCTCTTGCAAGAATATAATGTCTCCTCTGTTTAATTTTTAGATATCTCATTAATGATTTCCTTTTGTTGACATTATTTAATCCATTTACATTAATAGATTAACACTATCCATACTGTGTATATAAGAAGATTTATTTTAAAATATATGGCACATTTATACACCATATTAATTTAATTGTATATGACTGTAATGCATTCCTCCAACACTATCTTAACATTCTTCACTTTTTTAGTTCTTCCTTTCTACAAACTAAACTACTAAAACCCATAAAATAAGACTATAACTGAAAAAATACTAATAAAATACAACCTACCACAGATACCAAAGTTCTTAGTTTGCCTATTGAGTAGACAAACTACTATACCATCTACCAGTACCTAAAAATTCATCATAAAATCTAATCAAGGGCTACTGTGACTTGCCAGTGATTAATGTAATGTTATATACAGTTAAAGCAGACAAACGGAAACCAGTAAAATGCACAAAAGCAGTCCGGACCAGCACCGTAAAGCCCCAAAAAATGTTAAAGTCCTTATTGTGAAGGCTGTTTGCAATACAAGCTGTAACACTGAAATTGAAATCCACTTGCACGTATAAAGCCACACTGAAGTCGGAAAAAACTTAAACCTTAACGCACTTTATTGTTAAAACAAGCGTTTTCGCTGTGGTTAAAACTACAGCTTCATCAGAGGCAAAAGTAAAATGCAATGTCAGAGTCAAGTTTTTATGCAACACACCCACGCCTTAATTAGTAATGCAATCACAATGAAGGCGTGTTAGCAGCATTTCTTGCACAAGTAAATTCAGGGAATGAAAGTTCTGTTTAGGAGCATTCTCAAAAGTATGTAGTTTCATACTTTTAAAACAGTTGGAAACCATAAAACATTGATGCATCAGCAGTTTGTTACATTCATACACCAAGCAAATGTGCATTAAAAGCATGAAAGTGTGTAAGAAATATATACACAATAAAAGCAGTCTAAAAACAATGCATAACAGTTCTGCATATAAAAAATGTTTATAGAAAAGTGTTTGTAAAAAGTATCTAGTGAAATCACTACCTGCAACTGCAGTTGGAAGCCTTGCTAAGTATAAATCTTAACAGTGGTGGAAAGTATATGTTACTACAAATTACTATTAAAGTAAAATAAAATGAAGTGAAAAGTGAAGTAAGACAAAGGTAAAGGAGTTATCTTTTATAGCTCCTCATTTTCAGGACACAAGCTATATTGCAATGTTCATTCAAACCTGGGTGCGAAAATGAGTCTAGTAATATTGCCATTCTAGCTCCTTATTCTCCAAAAGAGAGGTACTGGACCCCTCTTTCTGTTTTCTTGACCTGGTCAATTGCAATAAAATGAAAGCTATGTCCTTGATGTTTCATTACGTGTTTAGCTAAAGCGTTTTCTTTTTCAGTTTCCTTATGGCATAATCATGTTGGTACAGCCTGTCCGTAGTCTCGGTCAGACTTGCCTATGTAAAATGCTTCACAGCAGTTACACTTAGCTAAATAGACTATGGATCTAGAATCACAGTTAAGCTTATGTGTAATGTGGTACTTTTTGTTGCGTATTACAAAGGAATTGGAAGCCTTCACAAGGTGGCAATAGTTACATGCCCCGCACTGAAAACAGCCTTTTGTTCTAGTCATTAGCTCCGTCTGTTTACTTCTTTCTAGCAAAGTTTTCAAATTATTGCCTCTCCTATATGCTATCAGAGGTTTTGTGCCTAACTTATCTATGAGTTCCTCATTATTTGTTATGTAATACCAATTTTTATAAAGTATTATTTGAATATTCCTCGAGTCAATACTGTAATTTGTGATGAAACTATTTACAAACGAGGTCCCTGTTATCTCAGTGTTGGAGGTTGCCCTAAGAAAGGGTATGTTCTCCCCAACCCTCGGATTAGCCTCTAAGTCTTCCTCTTGTCCACTGAAAATTTTGTGTGGAAGTAAGGGTAGAAATTGACCTTCCCTTCTTTTATTATTGACCTCATCCAGTATTTCTTCAAATAAAGTATTTGGGTATCCTCTGTTGGTGAACATTACTTGCAAGATTTTACATTCTTCTTGGAATAGTATCTCATTACTGCACATCCTGGCTGCTCGAATTAGCTGTCCCTTTATGATAGCCTTCTTTTGCTTGAATGGGTGGCAGCTGTTGTAATGTAAAAAGGAGTTGCAGTAAGTTGGTTTTCTGTATATCTTTGAAGAATATTCACATTTGTTAACTTCTTTATACAAGTGAACATCAAGGTGGTCAATGCTTAGCTCTGAGAATTTAGATGTGAATTTTAAAAAGTCAGTTGTGTTATTGATAGAAGAAACAAATTAATTTGCTAGTGTCTCATCGCCATCAAAAAGGATGAAAATATCATCCAGGTATCTTGTGTAGAACTTGATGCGGTTCATTGTGTTAACGTCCTTAAGAATGTTGTCAACCTCCCAGTAGGCCATAAATAGGTTAGCTACTGTAGCACCACATGGGGACCCCATAGCTACACCTTGTTTCTGGAGATAATATTTCCCATTAAAGATGAAGAAGTTGGATGTAAGTATGATGTTTAAAAGTTGGGATACTAAATCAATTTCATTTTTGGGTGCCCCCAAATGATCTAACATCAGTGAAATCCATTCAATAGCCTCCAAGTGAGGTATAGACATGTATAGATCTATGACGTCAATAGTGAGGAAGTTCAGTGAGTCGCTGTAATCAATTTCACTTATCTTTTTTAAAAATGTCCACGAGTCCTTGCAAATGTGTGATATTTTCTTAATATATTTGCTCAGGATAATTTCTACAAGTTGGGCACTGGGGTATGTAAAAGAGACTCGGCTATCAATCAATGCCCGGATTGGTGGATTAACCAAGTTTTTATGAATTTTTGGTATACCAAAAATTACTGGTGTCCTAGGCATTGTGATGTCAATGTAATTGTAGGTGTCAATATCAATGCACCCACTAATAAATAGGTCCCTTAAAAAACCCCTAGTCCTAGAAATTGACATGTTCATCTCATTCAGTGACGATGAACTATAAGCTGGACTATCGAGCACAGTTTCCATTTTACTAATATATAGGAAGTTGTCAAAGATTACAAGCCCACCTCCTTTGTCAGGTTTTACTACCCTGACCGGTGCTGCTTTACCTTTGTCTTACTTCACTTTTCACTTCATTTTATTTTACTTTAATAGTAATTTGTAGTAACATATACTTTCCACCACTGTTAAGATTTATACTTAGCAAGGCTTCCAACTGCAGTTGCAGGTAGTGATTTCACTAGATACTTTTTTACAAACACTTTTCTATAAACATTTTTTATATGCAGAACTGTTATGCATTGCTTTTAGACTGCTTGTATTATGTATATATTTCTTACACACTTTCATGCTTTTAATGCACATTTGCTTGGTGTATGAATGTAACAAACTGCTGATGCATCAATGTTTTATGGTTTCCAACTGTTTTAAAAGTATGAAACTACATACTTTTGAGAATGCTCCTAAACAGAGCTTTCATTCCCTGAATTTACTTTTGCATGAAATGCTGCTAACACGCCTTCATTGTGATTGCATTACTAATTAAGGCGTGGGTGTGTTGCATAAAAACTTGACTCTGACATTGCATTTTACTTTTGCCTCTGATGAAGCTGTAGTTTTAACCACAGCGAAAACGCTTGTTTTAACAATAAAGTGCGTTAAGGTTTAAGTTTTTTCCGACTTCAGTGTGGCTTTATACGTGCAAGTGGATTTCAATTTCAGTGTTACAGCTTGTATTGCAAACAGCCTTCACAATAAGGACTTTAACATTTTTTGGGGCTTTACGGTGCTTGTCCGGACTGCTTTTGTGCATTTTACTGGTTTCCGTTTGTCTGCTTTAACAGTATGTCTTCTGGCAGCCCTGACAGCCCAACTAGTCCACGATTATTCGCATCCAACAACGTAACTGTGGATGAAAGTAATGATCTTACCAGTTTAATCCATGCATTAAACAAAAGAATGGATTCTTATGTCAGCAAACTTCACGGTGTGGACCAGCGTGTCAATTTTACCACACAACAAGTCGCCGGATCACACCATCTACACCCAGCCTTACCTGCTAGAGGATTACAAAGAGGAGTGATGGGAACTCCTTCTGACACTAATTCTTTGCTGAACCTGGATTCCATACCTCCAGGTCAACCTGTCCGTAACGAGGACATTATTGAACCACCGAATGGTGTTCATTCCTTAAGGGACATCCTAACTGGTAGTCCTTCAACATCAAGGAACGGAGTTTCTTTACCAATGCCACCAGGGCTTATTGGTGTTCCGAACTTTGGGATTTGGATTCAAAACACAGACAATTTGAGGTTTGGTACACCTCTGGAACAACCGGCTATGGGGCTATCTAACTCTACGGTGAGTGAGAACACAATAACAGACAGTCTAAAAGACTTTGATAATAAACTATTGAAGCTGAAAAAACTTCAATTAGAGACAGTTTATTTTCAACAATGTATCTCAGAGAAAATCATTCCAAAAGGCTTGCGGTCCTCTTTTAACCCTACTGGAATTTTTAAAAATAATGGTTTTGTGCTGACTTAAGGACATTGTTTGACAAACAAGGAATTGAGCTTATGGAATTGATCTCTAAACATTACAGCACACATATTACGAGATTAATTGAAGAAGTCAACCAACTGGACAGTTCCTTAAAACAAAACTTGCACTTTGATAGATATAAATACGATTACTCTTGTATCTTTTCCAGTATTGACAGTTTAGTGGATAAGTTAAAAGTGAACAAAAATAAAAAACTGGCAAGGGATAGGGTGAGCTATTCTAATGGAACAGCTTATCCTAAACTAATGGCGTCAACTAATACTCAAGTTGACAGTACTATTATAGAAACTGGGAATGAAAACAATGAGCCAAACCTAAGTGGAGGTGATGACTGAGATGAAACAGGAACGAACTTTAACTCAGCTGCACCTCCACGTGGCAACTATGTGAAAGTGCACAACACCAGAAGTGGACAACAACACAACCAACAAAGGTATGAAAATCAGGAAGGCATTTTTAGGGAACCCGAGCAGCCCTTACTACAGCAAGAACTGGTCCAGACGATAGTAACAGATGACTCTACTCCCAATTCAACGCCTATCACCAACAACAACATGTTAGGTGACTTAAGTATCTTAACGAATCAAAAAGGCGACTTTAAAATCTATAATTTTTCTAGCTTTCACGTGCCTCCATCCCTGACAGAACTACTAGCATTCGGGAACACTTTTGTTCCTACAACTAAATGTAACCTTGTTAAGACGTTGATTGACTTGAAATGCTTTGTCAGGAAACTGAACTTGCATGTAATGTTTAACAATGATGTTACTAACATGAATACTAATTTGAAATTAGCTAGTACTTACAACCCCCCACTACACAACATTTTAACACTTTTGAAAAACTTGTGAATTGGACCTCAGACAAATGGCCACTTTTTCACATACTAAAAACGACCGGTTAGACTATAACATCACAGAAGAACAACTACAAGGCTTGGAAAACTTATGTAAAGCACAGGTCAGGGTAGAAAAACCTGACAAAGGAGGTGGGCTTGTAATCTTTGACAACTTCCTATATATTAGTAAAATGGAAACTGTGCTCGATAGTCCAGCTTATAGTTCATCGTCACTGAATGAGATGAACATGTCAATTTCTAGGACTAGGGGTTTTTTAAGGGACCTATTTATTAGTGGGTGCATTGATATTGACACCTACAATTACATTGACATCACAATGCCTAGGACACCAGTAATTTTTGGTATACCAAAAATTCATAAAAACATTGATTGATAGCCGAGTCTCTTTTACATACCCCAGTGCCCAACTTGTAGAAATTATCCTGAGCAAATATATTAAGAAAATATCACACATTTGCAAGGACTCGTGGACATTTTTAAAAAAGATAAGTGAAATTGATTACAGCGACTCACTGAACTTCCTCACTATCGACGTCATAGATCTATACACGTCTATACCTCACTTGGAGGCTATTGAATGGATTTCACTGATGTTAGATCATTTGGGGGCACCCAAAAATGAAATTGATTTAGTATCCCAACTTTTAGACATCATACTTACATCCAACTTCTTCATCTTTAATGGGAAATATTATCTCCAGAAACAAGGTGTAGCTATGGGGTCCCCATGTGGTGCTACAGTAGCTAACCTATTTATGGCCTACTGGGAGGTTGACAACATTCTTAAGGACGTTAATACAATGAACCGCATCAAGTTCTACACAAGATACCTGGATGATATTTTCATACTTTTTGATGGCGATGAGACACTAGCAAATGAATTTGTTTCTTCTATTAATAACACAACTGACTTTTTAAAATTCACATCTAAATTCTCAGAGCTAAGCATTGACTACCTTGATGCTCACTTGTATAAAGAAGTTAACAAATGTGAATATTCTTCAAAGATATACAGAAAACCAACTTACTGCAACTCCTTTTTACATTACAATAGCTGCCACCCATTCAAGCAAAAGAAGGCTATCATAAAGGGACAGCTAATTCGAGCAGCCAGGATGTGCAGTAATGAGATACTATTCCAAGAAGAATGTAAAATCTTGCAAGTAATGTTCACCAACAGAGGATACCCAAATACTTTATTTGAAGAAATACTGGATGAGGTCAATAATAAAAGAAGGGAAGGTCAATTTCTACCCTTACTTCCACACAAAATTTTCAGTGGACAAGAGGAAGACTTAGAGGCTAATCCGAGGGTTGGGGAGAACATACCCTTTCTTAGGGCAACCTCCAACACTGAGATAACAGGGACCTCGTTTGTAAATAGTTTCATCACAAATTACAGTATTGACTCGAGGAATATTCAAATAATACTTTATAAAAATTGGTATTACATAACAAATAATGAGGAACTCATGGACAAGTTAGGCACAAAACCTCTGATAGCATATAGGAGGCAATAATTTGAAAACTTTGCTAGAAAGAAGTAAACAGACGGAGCTAATGACTAGAACAAAAGGCTGTTTTCAGTGCGGGGCATGTAACTATTGCCACCTTGTGAAGGCTTCCAATTCCTTTGTAATACGCAAAAAGTACCACATTACACATAAGCTTAACTGTGATTCTAGATCCATAGTCTATTTAGCTAAGTGTAACTGCTGTGAAGCATTTTACATAGGCAAGTCTGACCGGAGACTACGGGACAGGCTGTACCAACATGATTATGCCATAAGGAAACTGAAAAAAGAAAACGCTTTAGCTAAACACGTAATGAAACATCAAGGACATAGCTTTCATTTTATTGCAATTGACCAGGTCAAGAAAACAGAAAGAGGGGTCCAGTACCTCTCTTTTTGGAGAATAAGGAGCTAGAATGGCAAATATTACTAGACTCATTTTCGTACCCAGGTTTGAATGAACATTGCAATATAGCTTGTGTCCTGAAAATGAGGAGCTATAAAGATAACTCCTTTACCTTTGTCTTACTTCACTTTTCACTTCATTTTATTTTACTTTAATAGTAATTTGTAGTAACATATACTTTCCACCACTGTTAAGATTTATACTTAGCAAGGCTTCCAACTGCAGTTGCAGGTAGTGATTTCACTAGATACTTTTTTACAAACACTTTTCTATAAACATTTTTTATATGCAGAACTGTTATGCATTGTTTTTAGACTGCTTTTATTGTGTATATATTTCTTACACACTTTCATGCTTTTAATGCACATTTGCTTGGTGTATGAATGTAACAAACTGCTGATGCATCAATGTTTTATGGTTTCCAACTGTTTTAAAAGTATGAAACTACATACTTTTGAGAATGCTCCTAAACAGAGCTTTCATTCCCTGAATTTACTTTTGCAAGAAATGCTGCTAACACGCCTTCATTGTGATTGCATTACTAATTAAGGCGTGGGTGTGTTGCATAAAAACTTGACTCTGACATTGCATTTTACTTTTGCCTCTGATGAAGCTGTAGTTTTAACCACAGCGAAAATGCTTGTTTTAACAATAAAGTACGTTAAGGTTTAAGTTTTTTCCGACTTCAGTGTGGCTTTATACGTGCAAGTGGATTTCAATTTCAGTGTTACAGCTTGTATTGCAAACAGCCTTCACAATAAGGACTTTAAAATTTTTTTGGGCTTTACGGTGCTTGTCCGGACTGCTTTTGTGCATTTTAATGTTATATACAAGTTAAAAATAATAAGAAACTATTAATTTAGTTATATATTTTGACATTTAAAACTATTCCCCACATTACAATATAAAAGTTTAATCCTTTTCAATTAATCACAAATAATAAATAATCCAACACATAGTGTACTATATACCTATTTATATAATAGTAGTACAAAGTATTCATTAAATATTCCTAAATTATTCGCTTATTAAATATTATTATAACTAAATCTCTAAACAAATAATGAAAACAAGTGGGACCTGAAGAGATAAAGGTATTTGTAAACTTGCAGGTGACGGATAATCTTATTATACAAAAGGAAAATTAATGCACATATATTTCATAATGCTAAAAGATACATACATATCGTATAGATGTAACAAAAGCTCTGAATTCATTTTAAAAGTACAAATATTTATATCTCAAAATTGGGTAACATATGAATCATTTAGCTTATTAAACTAATTCATAAAAATATGTACCTTACTGAGGTCAAAGAGAATGTCTTGCAATTTCTGTGGAGTAAGAAAAAAAACATTTGCAGTCTATATTGGATTCAATAGTTGCAATGTGTTTAATTCAAATCCCATTCTTCCTTCCCAGGTTCAAACATATTGAAACATCTGCTTTACTTTCTAACAAAATGGATGCACTGATTCAGCAATATAACACTGAAATTTCAGCTCTGATTTGTGAAATGAGTTATTTCAGGCAGTTTGTTTGTGTCTTTTGGCTTTTCCCGATTAGGGGTCGCCACAGAGGAACTTCGGCCCACTAATGATTGGCAGTAGAGTTTTATGCGCTGGCTTGCCAGGCGTAACGCACAACCTTCAACGAAGGAATGCCCATTCACGCATGTCGCCACACAGAAGACGCTCTGAGAATCGAACGGGCAACGTCTAACTGTGACGCGACAACACTACCTGAATATAATAACATACAATATGCAAAAAGCTTCAAAGTTCACATGACCAAGCTTCAAATTTTAGCTTTCTGGATATTTTGAAATATTTTTTAAGATTCTGTATGTAACTTATGTCAGATCTTGTGCATTCGCATTTCTGCCATATGCAAGCATATGTAATGCATATCTTTCTTATAATAGTTTATTTAAATATACATTATGTCTTCTTTGCCCACTAATATTCTGCCTTATTTTATATAACTTGTAATTATCAAACTCTCCCATCAAAGAGCTATTTAATCATCAGCTCTCTGTTAGAGATGACAATATGTGTATGTATTTCTTAACTTACTGATATTACTTTTAGTAATCTTACATAGTAGATAGTTCATTCATTGTGCATATGCATATTATTCACAATATGTTTATTCTTCTTAACTGCAATATTACAAGCAGTCTTGACTATCTCTATAAAATAATTCCTGCTTGTTTAATTCGAATGTGTGTTTTTATCCATTCTGAACTGCTGTTATGATCTCAGATTCACATCCTGACATTAGAATTTGATTACAGCATGTGAAAATGATAATTTAGAGCAAACAGCTGATAATTTCCTCTGAAAGTTTATCATACTTTAGTTCTTTTAAACTGTTCTAATTAGTAACAAACATCTAACTTTACTTCTTTCCATTAATATGTAGAGAGTTACTAACAATTGACATTCAGCAAAATATAAGTAAATTATATGTCATCAACAGCTTAATATAAAACATTACTATATTTTCTGTTTTACCAATTATTCACTTCTAAGAAAAGACAAAACTTGGGTTGATTTCATATATATATATATGTATATATATATATATATATATATATATATATATATTCAAAAAAAAGAACATCAGTGATGAGCTTTTACCTAGATTTTCTTCAGAACAGCTCAAGGCAGGAAACAAGGCAATCAACAATCCAGCATTCAGACACAACTGGGACATTATTTTGTGCTCAAGCTTTTTTAAGTGTTACTTGCTTCATAAACAAGATATGTTTTATAGCTTAAAGTCCAATGCAAATCTTTCACTTAAAGGGTAAATCTGTTGTTTCAGAAAATAAGTCTTGCACTCAGAGAATAAAATTCGCTTGTTTTTAAGCCTCTTAATTTTAGATGCATTTTACAGGAAATTAGCTCACTCTGTCTCTTGAGGGATATACTGTTCCAATCCATTTCTTCATTATTATTAAGGATTTTACTTTTGTTGACAAAGGTGGATTCTTTCTCCAGTGTGTCAAATATTTTAGTTCCTTCAGAAAGAAATCTGATCTTTGCAGTAAACACCAAGGTGGCTTTAATATATTTTTTTAATTTGTTGATCAGTGATAAGCAGGATTTTCATTTACTCCTTTATTGGAATAATTTTAAATAGGTGGGCTGAACCATGCTGTTTTTAATATTTTATCTTTTTCTAAGCAAGACATAAACTTAACTAAACTAAACATAAACTTTCAAGCTATCTTGCTGTTTTAAAAATAGTGATGCTTCACTAAAACTTAACTTTTTAGACAGGTAAAACTTAAGTTACCTACTTTCACATCTAACTCCTGTAGTGCACACTGCAGTGTTTTAGGATAAACCGATTTTTTTCATTTTACCTTTAAGCATCTCTGTAATTAGCACTTTCTCTAAAACTTGCTGGAAAGCACTAGGAAGCCTTAAACTGATACAAGCACTAAACTCTCCTTGCCAATAAGGAGAAATTAATTGTAGGCACTAAACAGCCTATAACTGCAAGTTACCTTGCTAAGGTAAGGGAAAACAGCTCTTGTACTTTACAAAAAAAAGCACCAAAGCAGGCATGTCCAAGGGTCAGCTTCCAGTGATTTCTCCTGTCCACCTGGCGAATCTGGGCATACTGAGGCAATGCAGCAATTGTTTCATGTACACAGACAACCCTCTCCTCCTACCACCCAACACTACAACCTGCGAGAGATGCACTTACATAGCCAAACTGGAAGAAAAGCTCTCTCCACCCAAGATTGTGCTAGACAGTCAAGAGGAGAAGGTTAACACCTGCACTACACCTCAGGCAACACATAGCCCTTCTAAACCCACACCACCAAAACCCTCACATAGCAACACTAAACCCTCATATGCGGAGGCATTTAACAATAACCTGCCCAAGCAACAAGGACCTCCAAAGCTGGAACACAAACACCAGTGACAACCAAAGTGTCACATAGCTCACAACACCAGTGTGCCACCCAGCAACACCTCCTAAGGCAAGACAACGTACCCAACACTTTAGTCATAGGTGACGCTGTAGTCAGGCACACTGATGTCCCACTCACCAGGCTGAACAAGGAGAAAATTACAGTCAGCTGCCTATCGGGTGACAGGATCTGCATGCATTCAAGTCACTCCACAACAAGTACAAATATGACTCTGTCATTGTCCATGTTGGAGTGACTGACTTGAGACATACCTCCTTGGACTACATGAAAAGAGACATGGAAGAGCTCTCAGATCATGTAGCCCAGGCAGATATGACCCTAGCCCTGAGTAGCATCCTGCCTTCACCCAGAATGATACCACAGTATAAGGACAAAATGATTGACTTCAACAATTGGCTAAGTTTCTGGTGTCATTCAAAGGGGATTCAGTATCTGTCTGCCTGGGTTGACATGATCACCAAAACACAGTTATTTGCCAGAGATGGTCTGCACCTGTCACCCGTGAGATTCAGGTTACTGGCTAAGCCTCTCTCCACCCCTATAGTGCCTTTTTTTAGGCAAAGTTCAAAGGACAAAATCACCACCATAACAGGTACGAACATGCAAAATCTGAAGGTAATGCTATTCAGTGCTAGAAGTCTAAACCTCAAAATGCACTCTCTCAAGGTACTCCTAAAAATGGAGAACATCAACATCTGTGCAGTAACTGAGACCTGGTTCAAAGCTCCAGAGAGCACCCCTGCAATACTAGGCTATAACTCTTACCACACTTTTCGGCCACCAAACCAGGAATGAAACACTAAAGGTGGAGGAGTGTCCATATTCACCAAGGATGTTCACACCACCAGGCTAGTTGCCCAACACAACGCGTCTGAAATTCTCCAGGTGCAACTAACACTAGGTAAGACTGAAATTGAAATTGTAGCTTGCTACAGATCCCCACCATGCCCCAAGATTCTCACTACACCTTTCTAAACAGACTGGAAAATATTAAGATACAACCAAACACCCTAATACTGGGTGATTTCAACTACCCTGCCATTAACTAGGAAAACTACTCATGTACCAATACCTTTGCCAAACGGTTCTTGGAATTCATAAATTCCAATGCCCTGGATCAACTTATCCATAGTCCCACCAGGGGCTCCAATATCCTAGACCTGGTCATTACTAACATGGGAAATGGATGCTCTACACCTATGGTCACCCCATGTTGATCAGGTCTGACCATAAGCTAATCACCCTTGACATCCACATCCCCCCCCCCCAGTAAGGAAACCTCAATAAAAAACTTCTCCAAAGCCACCTTCATGCTTTTCAAGTCAGAAGTGACAAACTTCATAACACCCATACAGACAGGAACTGAAAGTTCGACTGCTGAATCCTACACTAAGGCACTGTATGAGCACATCCACTCATGCATGAATCGTGCCATCCCAAATAGAACCAAGGCGCTCTCCTCCAAAAAATGGAAGCCAATCTGGTGGTTCCCTGCCATAAACAAACTTTACTACAAAAGGAAGAAACTGTTGCAGAAAAGAGGAAAATCCCAGGATGCAAAAAACTCCTTTACCAGCCTCAGTAAGCAGCTGAGATCCCTCATAAAATCCTCCAAAGCTAGTTATGAAAATAAAATTGCCAAAGATTCCAAAGACATGGTTTTCTATAGCTATGTCAAGAATATAAATGGCAATGCTCTGATCTGCTCTGAGCTACAACAGAATGGCATTAAATATACTGATCCCAAGGATATTGCCAATATCCTGCAGATCGATTCAGTGCCAACTTCACCCCCCCTCTCACCCCCTAAAAGGCTCATCTCAATACCAAAAGATTGCCAAATTCTGGTAATAACGGCCACACAGGTAAAAACCGCAGTCTCCAAAGATGAGAATGCAGCATCCGTGGGACCAGATGACATCCCGGGCTGTGAACTACATGAACTACAAAATGAACTGGCACCTCACCTAAGTGTCATGTTTAATCATGGCCTCACCTCAGGCTTCACGCCCACTGAGTGGCGCACAGCTACAGTTATCCCACTTCACAAGGGGGGATCCACCTTGGATCCTGAGACCTACTGCCTCATCAGTCTGAAGAGCCTGATCTGCAAGGCCATGGAATGTATTATCATAGAACTTATAAACAAAGACATTGGCAACCTTCAAACAATGGACCCTACCCAGTTTGGGTTTGTGACAGACCAATCTTGTCTCCTGAACCTGATTGACTTTTTTGAATCAGTCTCCAGAGCTGTATACGAGGGTAAGGCAGTCCACACAGCCTATCTGGACCTCATCAAGTCCTTTGACACCATCCCCTACTCTGGAATCATAGATAAACTTACCAAGTTGGGTATTAATCCCTACATCACTCGATAGGTTGCCAACTGGCTTACTGACAGAACCCACACTGTAAAAGTAGCCAACTCCAAATCCAGCTCCAGACAAGTAACAAGTGGAGTACCTCTAGGGTTCAGTCCGTGGGACCGCTCTTGTTTGGCATCTACTTCTCTGAAGTACTAGCCAACATTAAGGGACTCTGGCTAACAAAGTTTGCTGATGACTGCAAACTATGAGCCATTATTGAATCCCCAAATGATGTGGATATTCTACAAAAGGGCCTTACAGAAACAGATGCTTGGTGCCAGAGCCATGGGCTCAAACTGAATGCCAAGAAATGTATAGTTATTCCCTTTGGGAAAAAACATGTACCCATTAATTACCACATAGGTGGTAGTACACTAAACACTGAAAGTGTGATAAGAGACTTAGGGACACAGGTGGACAGTGGTCTCAGCTTCGATAACCACATTGCCACAACAGTCAGAAAATCCTTCTATGTGGCACACCTTATCACTAAAGGCTTTTCATCCAGAAAAAAGGAGGTCATTGTCCCACTGTACTCATCCCTCATTAGACCCATTACAGAATACAATGCCCCATTTGTTTTTTACCTCTCCAGACATATGCAACAACTGGAACGTCCACAGAAATGCCTCACTAAAAGAATCATAGGCCTAAAGCAGATGGCCTATGCTGACCGTCTAAAAAAAAAATTCAGCTATACTCTGCCGCATATCGTCTATTCAGGGGTGATCTCTGCTTAGCATACAAGGTCATGCCAAACCCAGAACTCTTGGACATGCTACACTTAAAGAAATCCCAATCCCTCAGTGCCACATGCTCCAGGGATCTAAACCTTGTCATCACAATGAACATAAGATGCTGGCTGAAGGGATAGATTCCTGACCCAGAGACTCCCCAAACTCTGGAATAGACTCCCCATACATGTCAAGCAGAGTGCCACTTTGGCCCTCTTTAAAAGGAACCTTGATGACTGGCTGGGAGATAGAAAATTCACCCCGGGGATCATGTCATTTGCCCTGTTAGACAGGGGTCCAGGGAAGTAAATATTGTGGGAAGAAATAGCCAGGAAATTGTTATGGCTAGGCTTGTATAGGCCCTAGGGCTGATAGCCTCGTACCAACCTATGAACTATAATTGAACATGGTGAGTTGTCCTTCTTCAAAGGTGCTCTCAGGGATCTATGTACCCGTTCAATTCCAAAAGATAAACAAAAGATAAAGTTTCAGGTAGAACTAATGTTTTATGTAGCCAGGCTGTTTAAAGGTTTATTGCGTCTCCCTCATAATTTTCAGGTATACCATAAATTCTAATGTTATTTCATCTCTGTTTTCCAAATCATCAACTTTATCTGTAAGCCAGTTATGGTTTAAAAGAAATTCAGTCTGAGACTTACCTTTAGTTTTTCTCCCTTCATGATCATTTAAGACGTCTTCCATACTGCTGATTTGTGCACTTTCTTGTTTCATAAGAATTATAGCGTCTTCCATACTGCCGATTTGTGTACTTTCTTGTTTCATAAGAATTTCTAAATTTTGCATCTTCTTTCTGGTGTCTTATTTGCAACTTTCTATTTTACTTTCCAGTTTGTACATTTTAAGTAATACATCCTGCATATTTGATATTAGTGACTAGATTTATCTTTTAACAGAAAACTCCAGAGTATCGTTTCTTGAGTGGCTCATGCTGAAGTCTCTCTTCTCTCTTAACCAAGCAGTTGAAATTCTGACAGGAAAATTACAGTTTTTGATGATCTTGAAGCTATAAATCTTTTCTCTGTTTGAGGATAAAAATTAACTAACAAGTATCTCCAGATTTTAATTTTTTGATTATATTTTCTGTCAGAGAAAAGTTTTCAGTCACAGAGCTTTTGCTAGTTGCTGATCTCAGTTAGCCATCTTGGCCACATCCTCAGTTTACATATTTCTGAAGGTATCAAATGGTTAAGCATCTAAAATGGCCATGTACCAGCTATCTATTGACTAAATCTTTAACAGAGTGTTTTACTTAATGAGTACTTTAAAATTAGTTAAAACAAACAAGGTGTCTGAACAGACAAGTTTCTTATAGGCTTGTGCAGAAATTCTTAGTAATACTTTTTTGGATGAGTCAGGCATGTTATCAATTTGAAGACATCTAATGATCTTGTAATATCTTCTACTAAATATTCTTAATCTTTAGGCAACTTCAGAAGGTGTGCAGTATAATTTGTTTCCCTTCTCTGGTTTTTGATCTTCACTTTAGGAATGTTTCTATATCCTATGACTTCTGCAGGCATTAAAATGATACTGTGAAGCTTCTCAGAATGGCTACACCGCATAAAAGATGCTGTAGCACACATGGCTTGCTCAGGACTCATCTTCAAAATATAATTTGATACTTCACTTTGTAGGTCAGTCACCCAGGTTTGCTTCAAGGCTTGAGGCTCTCTAGCAGATAAAAGCATTTCATATATTTACCCTAAGAAAGAATGATTCTTTCCCTGCAGTCCAGAGGGCAGAGATGAAGTCATCTAAGCTGCCGTAATGAGTGTAAGTGGTAAGTAGTTCTCAGTCCAAAATAACACATTTTAGATTATCTCCTTAAGTTAATATGTTAATGAATTCATTAACTTATTCATTTTACATTTGCTAATTGGAAATCTATCCAGTTGATCCCATTTTCAATTGAATCCTTGTGGCATAAATCTCCAAAGACATTAAGAAAATGTTCCTGTTTCTTGATCCAGATAAATACCACAGTGAGGTAAAGGAATAAAATATCTCCAAACTACTTTGGGAAAAAACTGAATGTCGCCCTTTGTTAAACACTTTGACTTACTTCCCCTGTCAAAGTAGGAGTCTTTTTTTTATCTGATGAAAACTTATGGTGATTCTAAGTTTCCCTGGGACTGCTTCACGTAAAAGTGCTAAAGATGGCCTTGTACCAGTTATCTGTTTTCTAACTCAACACCGTGTTTTATTTAGTGAATACTTTATGATTGGTTAAAACAAGCAGAGGGTCTGACCAGAAATGTTTCATATGGGCAATGGTGAAAATAATCATTCTGGCAAAAGACATTCATAAAGCTTTCTTTAACTATGATAGAAACCTCAGAAACCCCACCCAGCACTGCACAGAGCTCATAGTAAATTATATCACATACTCAGACCCTGAGGACATAGCCAGTATACTAATGGATATGTTTATCTCACTTCACCACCTCTCTCCCCCTACATTACCAGATCATATATCCACATCTACACCCCACCAAATTTCTTGAGAACAGGTCCTCAAAGCACTTTCTAAGGCAAAGAACACTGCTTCTGTTGGGCCAGATAACATACCAGGCTGCCTACTGACCAGCATAAAACCCCCTACGAAGGCTATCATCTCTAAATAGGCTTTGTGTTGGATGAATTGAGGACAGCAACCTTCATCCTCCTGCACAAAGATGGGGCATCAATGGACCCAGGTCATTATAAACCCATACGTCTGACAAGCCTCAGCTGTAAGTCTAAGGAGAGGATCATTGTGAAATTAATAAATAAGGACACAGGTAACCCACAAACTCTTGACCCAAGTCAGTTCAACTTTGTCAAGAGCAGATCCTACCTACTTAATCTGGTTTAACCCGGGTGACTTCTTCAAGAAAGTTGTTGAAGCAATGGATGAGGGACGCTCAGTGCACACTGCATATTTAGACCTTGCAATGACATTTAACACCATTGCACACTCCAGTACTGTTGATAAACATTCCAAGCTAAATGTTAATCCTTGTGTAACTCATTGGATAACAAATTGTCAGAACCTAAGAAATTAGAATAGGTGTGTCTACCTCTTCCAAAATACCTGTCACTGGTAGTGTACCCCAGGGTTCAAACCTTGGGCTGCTCATCTTTGGCATTTACTTCTCGGAGGTCGAAGCTAATGTAGATGGTTTGTGGCTGACCAATTTTGCAGTTGACTGTAAACTTGGTGCTATTGCAAGTCACCAAAGGATACCGGTATCCTCCAAGACAACCTTTTACAAATGAATAGCTGGTGTCATAATCATGGACTAAAACAAAATGCCAAAAAATGTATAATAGTCTCCTTTGGCAAGCATGGTATCCCCTGTAGCTATCTTACTGGCAACAGTCCACCAAAAATTGATTCACTAATTAGCAACATGGGAGCCTATCTGGACAACTAACTCTCCTTTGATCACCATGCATCTGCTATTGCAATAAAGCCCTTTTTCATTGTCAAGCTTATTAGTAAAGGTATGACATCTCAGTCCAGGGATGCAATCATTCCTCTGCAGTTGACACTTTTTAGGCCAATTATTCATTAAAATTCTCATTTGGTATGTATCTGTTCAAACACTAACATAATTTGAATGACTACAATGTTTTATGTCCAAGAATATCAATGACCTAAATCATAAAAAAACTACACTAACCATTTAAATCCTTCCCCCTCTTCTCAGTATCCTAGAGTTGATATACTTTTAAGCATCAAAGTACACAAATCTCAAATGGTTAACAATCAGTCCTAAAAGACTGAAAGGCAAAACACCGAAAAAACAAAACAATTGTTTTTTTGTAGGTGGCAAGCCTCCCTGTAGCCCCTGCTACTTATGGTTACCAACTCCTAGATCACTCTAAACTGGGGAAAGGGCAAATTCTCTGATCCTCACTGTGCACAGTCTTGGATTTAACACAGCAGAAGTTATCAGATGAGGTTTTAGCACTTCTGATGGTGTTAAACAGCTCTGAGATTACAAACATTTGATTATATGGAGTGTTTCTCATACAGCAAATGAGGAATGATCTCTACCTCAACAGACCCTATCTACCCTGATCTACATCAGTAAGCCCAACTGTAGAATAAATGCCTGCTGAAAAGATCTTAATCTCTTAAACAACATAACTATAACTTGTTGGAGAGAGAGGTACATAACGCAAATAATACCATTTCTTTGTAATCATCTTTCTCTCCACATAAAGCAAAGTACTTCGCCCTACTCTGTTCAAATGTATTCTGAATGAATGGATGGAAAACCACAAATTAACTTTGGTTTAGCACCCTTGCCCATAATGGATAGAGGTAGCATCTAATTGTTCTGCCCAGTTCTGTGGAATTTGTATTTGAATTACAAGGGATGAAAACTGAATGGGAATTCAGGGCTAAGCTTCTAAAGAGCCACATAGATCAATAGCTGAATAAGTGCCTATGAACAATATGTATTTTGTTATTTTTTTATTTGTTGAAGAATTTGTTTTTAATCATTTTTGCATCCCCTTACCCTAATTTGCTCAAGCCAAAACTTTTTTTTGTATACTTGCAGTTCCCAATCATACCTCCTTATGGTGCCCAGAACCAGAACTTTTTGGGTCTGGCTTCTATAAGTAAGTGACTTACCAACTAACAATACTACAAAGGGTAAGTAGTTCTTAACAAAATGACACTTAAGATTGTTAGTCTAGGGCGTCCTGCTGTGGAGAAATTAATATTTGCTACTTATTATGTATATTTTCATATTTAAGTTCATATTTTCATAACAAATAAACCTGCA
This sequence comes from Protopterus annectens, assembly GCF_019279795.1. Lineage (NCBI taxonomy): Eukaryota > Metazoa > Chordata > Ceratodontiformes > Protopteridae > Protopterus > Protopterus annectens. The sequence continues at coordinate 1,408,237,084 of NC_056726.1, forward strand.
TTTTTTTTAAGTTTATGGTGTGAAGCACCAATTTAGGAGACAAGCTACTTTACTGAAAATGCAGGTTTTATATCACACTATATTGTAAATATTGCTAGTTTTTAGTAATTATGAAAATAATCAATATTTCTATTTGTACTTAATACTTTGAAAAACAAGTGATTTACAAACTGTTTCATGACATTAGGTGAGACCTTAGATGTTGAAGAAAACAATTTTTAATATTTGCTCTGTAAGTTGCACATTTTGGTGCCCAGTATTATTTGTATTGCTAATTATACAATTAAACATATGTTTTCACATTTTTGTAAATATCTCAATAAACATGCACTTACAAAGGACTTTATTGTCATGTGAAAGCTTTTTTTTTTCTGGTTAACAATTTTTTTTCCAACAACACATGTCTAGGTTGCATAGTTTTCAAGATATGAAAATTTGCTAGTGAACATTTAGGAAAATATAACTTGGGGATTGTGTGCTTTATAATGTATTACAATATTTATGGAAATGTCTACGAATGCATCGACCATCACTGTAACAAATACTTCTTACTGATAACATTGCTATTTGTACAATTTTAACAGCTTTTATTGTTCACAAAATATTTACATTTGTTTATCTTCTGCCTTTTAAGTTTATTTTTTCGAAAATGCTCAGGAATGCAAGATGTCAGTTGGCTGCTAAAGGTGTAACATTCCACAACACATAGGCAGTGGCGGCTGGTGGCTTCAAATCAAAGGGGGGCTGCAGGAGACAGCTGAATGGGTGGGGTCAATGGGAAGGGGTGTGGTCAACTAGAAAGGGGAGGAGCTATGCTCAAAACCACAAAAACTAACTTTAATTAAATATGCTGCCCTGTGTGCCAAACCCTCAATATGAGAGTCCAGTCAAGACAAATGAAGTGTAAAAGAATAAAAAATATTTCAATGCATTGGCTGCATGACAGCTTATTTAATATGTAGATGGAAACAAAAAGGTTGTGAGGCATGAAAAAATAAATTACTTTTTAAATACATTACTGGAATGCCAGTCAAAATCAAGTACAAGAAAAACAAGCAGCACTCAACTCAAACCGCTTCTCCTTGCACTGCAATTCTAATTATAATTTATATTCAACTTTATTAAAGTGCCAAGTAACATGCTGAAAGTAGCAATCTCTGTGATACCCCCACTTGTAAAAATGTTTATTATCCAAAAAAGACCTGCTGCCTGACAACTATCTACTTGTTTTATGGGGAAAACATGATCAAAGTAAAAAAGGAAAAACAAACAAGAAACAAGCTCAAGATACATTGCTTAAAGGATTACTGTACAGGTTATGGACCACACATGATTGGCATTCTGTTTAGTTTACAGGTAAAGCCTGCAGAGATGACTGGAAGTCTCCCAACAAGTGTAATGAGCTTCTTAAAATAATGTAATCCTGTCCTTTACTACAAATACTGTCATATGCATTTTAATACCCAACGCTTATACATGATCTAGTTAAGTATTCTCTGCATGGCAACAACAGAAAGGCTTTTAATGTTGGCAATTCTTTAACAGTATGCTTATTAAAGCTTACTTGCATGTTATGATCTCAGACAAGCTTACCTGATGGTCATTAAAGCATTGCTACTTAAACGCAGAGCAACAGGCACTTTCTGAGTAATAAGCATAAATCAACAGTACAAAAATATGACAGAAACCAGACCATTCTGCAAAATCAAGAAAAGATGAAAAGCCACTGTAGTATGTGTGTCTACTTTGGATGGGGGGATACCCTGCACATTTACACTGCATAACTGCTCCTTGCCTTGCTTGGACACATCCAGAGTCACTACATGGGGGAGTGGGTTGCAATAAGTATGTCACAATTTGAAACGTCTCTGGCTGACTGTGATGGCCCTGACACATTTGTCATACCTCTCAACCTCAGAGCAAGAAATCTGAACAAAGCTATACATAGAAGTGGGACAAAGGCCCAAAAATAAGGACATTTTTTTTAAATATTGCTCTTATAAACTTAGAAAGATAATAGAATAGTAGATCTTGCATTAGTATGAATTTTCTGAAGGATATGAAATCTGAAACTCAAATGTCTGTCATTATTTTCTAACTTCAGTCTTTAATGATTTACCACTAATTTCCCCAAAAAACCCCCACAATTTTATGAAAATGGACCAAAAATGTGACGCAAAAATATGAAATCACCACAAAATTCAGCTGGGAACCTGTCAAAGAAGGGACACTTTTTAATATTTAATATTAAAATTAGTACTGCTAACTTGAGCAGCTGACAAAATAAAAGAATCTACATGCATTTCTGAAATAAAAGTAATCTATAACTCTGATTATTACAGTTATTTCTTAATTGTAAACCCTCCATGTTTTCTTCCAAAATTGCTATTTTGCAGAGGGATTAGTAGGAGAAGAGCAACATTTTGTTCGGCGGTGCAGTGGTTAATGCTGTCGCCTCACAGCAAGAGGTTCTCTGGTTCGATTGTCAGCTGGGGTGCCTTCTGTGTGGAGTTTCCATGTTCTCCTATGCTCAAGTGGGTTTCCTCCCACATTCTAAAGACATGCTTCTGGAGCGTTTCTCCCCGGGCCTCCACTTAAAACAGGATCTGTGGAACCTAGTCGGACTTTCCCAGCCAAATTCGGGGACAGTTGAGTGGTTTGGCTATGCCTAATTCTATAAAGCAATTTATTTGCATGTACCTCTCAACCTGTTAATGCAATAAATCTGGACAAGGCCAAATATATTGGGGCAACATATAAACAGTACTAAAAATTGCTCTTGTATAAACTGAGACAGTTGATAGAGTAACAGGTCTTACTTTAGCATGCATTTCCTAAAGGTTATGAAGTCTGAAACTCAGTGTGTCATTATTTAGTGACTTAATTCCTAAATGATTTTCTAGAAAACCACAAATTTTATGAGGAACAAACCAAAAATGAGAAGCAAAATATTCATTCTGTGAAAATCTGGACAGTTGGGAGGTATAGTTCAGCTGGGGCTCTCTTTGAGTTTGCCGCCCTTCCCCCTCACAAAATCATGGTCGAATGGAGCCCTCCCTGCTGCAGCCATTCCAATGATCCATTACTTGGCTATTTCACTCCATTTACCATAAACACTAATGTGCATACTGCTTTACTTCTATGATGATTTGGATTTCATTTGAAAGTTTTATTTTGCATTTTACAGCACAAACACTAAGACATCTGCTAAACAAAGTAATGCAATCTCACAATGAAAACAGACTGAGCATTAAAACTTCTCTGCCCTTGAAACTCACATTAAATGAAACAGCATTGAAACCCACATTCAAAGAAAATACATTTTGCCAGTGGCAGATAAAGATCAACTTTGGGCTGTATTCAAATCATAGGCCCCTTGCACATGAAACATACATGTGCTCTTTGATACACCTTCCTGATTGTACTAAATTATATTCCTTGTACAATACAGTACAGTTGTTGGATGGCATTTTACATTTATTGTTTTGAACATTTTTCCAGTAAACAATGAAACAGAATGCAGGCACCAGTGACAAAACTACCCACTTCAGAACATTTCCATCTTAAGTCTACTTAACCTTCTACACTCCACCAGTATCAGTAAATATGCACAATCTCCGAAGTAGTAAAAGTCATCTAAATAATTCCACATTAAAGAAATCTGTAACAATGAAGAGGTTGCTGCTAGCAAACAACTTTATATGTCATTGTTTATTCATCTACAAATAAAGTGCCTGTGCCCTTGAGGAATAAATTGCCTATGTTGCATGCATTCAAAAAATGATAAGCTAGTAATATCGCAATAGGGACTGTATGGCAAACTGATAACAGGTTCATAGTTACTACTCTAGGTATCTTTGCCAAAAAGGACTTCAGCACCACCCACTTTACAACACAGTACAGTATCAGCAATGCATCTATCTACTGTGGGAGTAGAACCCACAGCCTTCTGCATCAAAAGCAAGTACACTACCTGTTGTGCTATTAACAATAAAAGCAGACTCTGAATAAGCAGCACTAAAGTTTTGTTCCCCTGCAGCTCTCAGCTCCTTGTAAAACCTACTCAACACGCAGTTGTATCACTTAACTTTGCAGCACAAGAAATCTGGAAAAAGCCGAAATTTATGGGGGGGACAAAAGCCCAAAAACCAGGGACACATTTTAAACATTGCTTGTATAATGTTGGAAAGTTGCTAGAATAAAATGCTGTGTTACCACCATACATTTCACTGCCACGTCTTTAACCCAGGGGACCCAGTGCAAAACAGTCAGAGAAATATACCACTATGCCACATCAGCTGTTTTGTGAAAGATTGGAAGACGGACTTAAATGGCTACCATTTAGTGAATTCAGTTTTCACCATAGCTGTCAACCTTTTGGCACAAAACACATGAACAAAGCCAATAATGGGGGAATACAGCCCCCAAACATATTCAGTGAATTCAGTTCTCACCATAGCTCTCTACCTCTTAGCAAAAACATGTGGACAAAGCCAGTAATGGAGGGGGGAATACAGCCCCCAAACTTTCAATGAATTAAGTTCTCACCGTAGAGAACTCTCAACCTTAGCACAAAATACCTGGATTAAGCCAATAATGGGGGGAATACAGTCCCAAAAATAGGGACAAATTTTAAATATCCATGTTATAAACTTAGACAACTGCTAGAATAAACAGTTTTGTGTTACCATGTACTTTTTGAAGAATATGAAGTCTGAAATTCAATTGCCTGTTATTTTTAAACATTTAACCAGGAAACTAGTCTGACTTGGAACAAAAGACAATTTTCAGCAGAGCAGGGAGAAATGCCAGACACATATTTGTAAGATGGGAGGACATGCAGATACCACGCAGAAGGCACCCCAGCCAAGAATCAAACCAGTGAGCCTGTAGCTGTTAAGACAGCAATGCTACCAGTGCACCACTGCACTACAGACTTTGCATGGAAAAATGTAGATACAGAAACCACAGATTTTATGAGGAACAGAACAAATATGAGGCAAAAATCTGCAAATTTTTTTTTAGAAATGCTGGTGGATAGGGAATTCAGGTCCTTGCCACCTGCATCCGAGGTACAGCATTCAAGCCTGAGTATCCCCCCCCCCATTTGTTCTCTCTAGCCACCAGTATATAGCAACTGGGGCATTACACACACACACACACACACATTTAAGGTTTGTGCAATGACAAGCTCAAACATATTATAAATAATGTTACTTAATATTTGAATTAATAAACAAAAAATCCAAGTATGCAGTGAAAACACAATCATAAATAAAAGATATGTCAATAAGCAGCTAATCAGAATTCTAATCCCTCTAGGGATATTAATTGACTCCACTTCAATGTTTAACGCTATTACTCTTTTATTCCAAATACATACAAGAACAGCAAATCAAAGTCTGTCAAATGAGAACATATACTGCCATTAATATGTATACTTTGCAAACCTTTAGCATGTACCAGTTTCCTTCTCTTTAAAATTTGGGTATTAATACCAAATTTGTTTTGCACTACAGACGCAAATGAGAGACTGTTTTCATTTACTTATTTGTATATTATCAGGGGTAGACTGCTGCTTCACATGGTCCCTTTTCAGACTTATCTTGGGAACGCTGTCTGGTTAAGTGACTTGTTCAGAGTAATACAGTATTCATAATACGTCTAATAATTTGATGATCTACAGAGAAATTTCATCATACAGTCAACGTACATTTTATGATCCATGAGTACCAGCCCCCTACCCTTATCAGGTTTCATTGCACGGATGTTACATGCATTCAAAAGAGCATGTCACCTGGTACACTAGGTACCAGGATGACATGTTTCTTATTTGGAAAGGACCAAAAACCCTAGTTCTTTCATAGCAAGTATTACCAAGTTAACCGATTTTCTGGAATTTACTTATAACTTAGACGAAAATAGCATTAATTTTCTCGACATTCTTCTTATTAAAGATAGCCCAAAACTTAAGTATATTAGTAAGATTTACAGGAAACCTACATATTCTAATGCATTCTTACACTACAGTAGTTGCCACCCTTTCCATCAGAAGAAAGCGGTTGTTAAAGAACAGATGGTCAGGGCGGCAAGAATGACTACTGAGTTTTCTGATTTTGAAAAAGAATGTGAGAACTTAGAAAATATGTTCATCAATAGAGGTTATCCTGTAAATCTTGTGATTAACATTAGGAATGAAGTTACATCTAAATTTCACTCCAGACATTTTAAACCCCTATTGTGTGGGCAAACGGCTAACACTACCTTATTAGCTGTTGAACATGAGGATATCCGGTTACCTATTAGGAACAACATCTATAAGACTAGTTTTTTGTGGACTTTCTCTGTAGATCATCAAATTATTAGACGTATTATGAACAAAAATTGGAGAATTATTACTGAGGACCCAACCCTTTATAATAAGCTAGGGTTGCAACCTAAAATCATATATAGAAGGAATTTTAATCTTAAAGCACTACTGGAAAAGAAGACGAGATCACAAACTTCTAGATCTTATGGCATGTTCAAATGTGGTTCTTGTCCACAATGTAGATTAATTTTAGTAGCAAAAGAGGTAGTTATTAATAAGTTTTATAATATCAATAAGAGATACCACTGTGAGAGTAAGGGAGTGGTTTATGCCGCATTATGTGACCAGTGCAAAGCCTTTTATATAGGCAAAACAGAAAGAAATATTAAACAACGTATTTATGAGCACTGTTATGCCATTAGTAAAAAAGGCATGAATAATGCCTTGGCAAAGCATATCTCCGAATACACGGACCATAATTTTAAATTTGTCATTTTACATCAAAGGCAAAATGACCCAAGAGGGGGTCCCTGGCAACTCCTACTGGAGATTGATGAATTAATGTGGCAAATAAGAACCACAGCATGTGCATACCCAGGTCTTAACGAACACCTATCTATTAAGTGTATCCTTAAATGGCTAGCTTTGAGGAGATGAAATGAAATAAAATTGAACTTGCGTTGGCGTATTCAATATTAATATTAATTTACACATTATATATAATTTTATATGTATTGTGTTATATAGGTTCATGGTTTAAGTTTATTAACATTTGTTTTAGATAATTTTAGCTTATAATTATATATATGCACAAAATATTATACACATGATATACTTTTTCATTTAGAATACGTTTTTATACAACGTAATGTATTTCAGTTTACTTAGGTCTGCCTAGTCAAATTGCTTATTTTTTATGGAGTAATACATGGGCGATTACCATGAAAATTATTTTTTGACGAAGTAATAGCTTTTAATTTAGCAAGATAAACTGCCTGTTGACGATAAAGCTATTTTTAAGATTCAAGTATAGTTTAAGAATTGATTAAATTTGGAAGAACTAAACTTTACTCCAGTTCTCTCTGGCATTTACTAGCGTAGTTTAGCTGTTCTGGTGCTGCTGTCATAAAAAGGTTTTTTATTTTTTAACTTTTATTTATGTTTATAAACTTTAATTGATTTTTAAATGATTCTTTATTGTGATTTAGTATTTTTAACCTGTGTTTGGTAATTGTGGTATATAATTTATAACAGTGATGTTTAACATCACAAAACTTTTTGGTATTGCACCATATTTGCATATAGTCTTGCTTTCTTTGGAAGTGATGTAATGAATTACAATTAAGCAATTACCTAATCCATCTAATTCTTTTGTGAAATGTATTTAAACATAGTTAATTGATGGTTTTGTGTCTGATGAAGGTGAAGTATTTGCTTTACCGAAAGCGCTTATTAAACCAGTGTTTTATAGTTACCGGTTCCTATTGGTTTTCTTCTCGCTTTTGTTTAAAAGTATGATTGTAAAAATACTTTAACAGGGTCAAGTTGCTATACTACAGCCAGATTCTTTTTATATTATAAATATAATGAAAAACACATTGAAATATTTTTAAAGCAAATGAATAATTGTATGATATTTTTGCTGACTTTCCCAGATGTGTTCCCAAAAAGGGAATGAATTAAAAAAATGAAACATTTTGAGAAATTAGGTGTTACTGTTGACTATGAATTCTGGCAACCATAGGTACAGAGGTACATCTAAATGTGGATATTGCAATCAATGTACTTTCATTTTGACCCATGAGACAATGATGTTCAATAACACTCTTAAGACAAGGGTCACTTTGTGTAACAGGAATTGTGAAACAAGCAGATTAGAATATATTGCAATTTCTTCTAGTTGCCAATCTTTTAGATTACTCCAGGAGAGAATTTATGAGCACTGTTATGGTATTATTAGAAATCAGCACAACAGTGCTCAATTTAAACATACAGTTAATTGTCTTAATTGGAAAAAAATATATAATTTGGAATACTGGAAAGGGTACCCAAGGACCCAAAAGGTGGATATTGGGAATCCCACTTGGAGTATAAAGATCTGCTATAGCAGTTTAATTTTGATGCCAATACTTTCCCAGACTTGAATGACCACATATCCCTGTTACTTGTTTTGAAGTTACATTAAACAAAATTATAATGGGTTAAAAAGAAATTTCACCTCATCTTTACATTGATATATATTGTATTGTATATAAAAGTATTCTTACATCATTATTTTTAAACAAAGAAAGTATACACAGGTATAAATACATACAACGATATAACACAATCTTAAAACAATTAATTTTATATAATCATTCATATGGAAGACTTCTACTGATTTTTAGGATTTTTACTTGCTTAAAGAATTTATTAAAGTTTTAAATCAGGTTTTATGTTTTGTACCTTTAAGAGGTTGCACATATGATTACAAGTGTCTTATTTAAAATGTTGGCATTTGATGTAGTAAGATACAGAGAAAGTCCTGTATTGCTTACTTGTATTTCTGCATAAATTTCCTAAATTGGTTTATTAAAGTGGCTAGTGCTCCTGCTGTGTTTTGTCTGCTTGATCAAAACTGGTTAGTTCTAAACTACCTTGTTCTGTGGGGAGAAACAGCTCATCTTACTTAACTATTACCCTCTTTCCCTACCAAATACATTTCATCAGTTCTTTATTAATTATGACCCAAAGCTTCTCCTGTGACTAATAAAAATATGCCTGACCTGTATACAGTATTAATGGAACTACAGACATTTTCACTGTTTTGTACCATTCTATCTATATCCATAGTCAAGAGCTTCCAATTTCTCAATTTTTTTCTCTTCCCACAAATCCATAGCTGCCATAATGTAAGCTGTTTTTAATCCGATCACCTAAATATTTCATCTTAACATGTCCCCATAAATATGGGTATTGCTGAATCAATTCATGTGTGAGAACATAGTTTACTGCTACAGCTTTTGTTTTATATTCATTTATTTTATATTCAAAAAAACTTGAAACTGTCTCAAAATATTCCACAACAAATAAATATTCTTATCTTGATTTATCAAGTACAAAATAATATGATATTCAAATAAGACTAATTAGTTTTTGAGTGACATTCCCTTGAATTTGCGAGACTCCTATTTTCTTTGCCGGTGGTTCTTATGTATAAGGCAAAAAAAAAATTTAAACAAGGATACCCTTGCCTGGTTCCTCTGTTCAAATATAGCTTGTCAGAAAGGAACCTTCCCACCTTGATTCTTGCTTCTGACCCTTAACATTCATAATTAACTCACATTTTCTACCAGGAAACACAAATGTTGCCATTGCCCTACTCATAAAATCCTAACTACCACTATTGAGTAACTTCTTTGCATCAAGAACAACCAACAATAATGGGGTCTTCTTTCACTCTGCTTCCATCTTGAGCATCATTGTTCTGTTAATATTGTCAAATGCTTACCTCCACACCACAAAATCATATTGTCCATATCTGTCAGTTTTAACAACACCTTAACCATTCTCTTAGCTAGTATGCATGTTAATACCTTTTAGTCATGGTTCAAAATTGAAACTAGAATACATGAAGTTGGGTTATATAGGTTTTTGCCCTCTTCGGGTTGTATAGCCACCACAACTTTCCTTCAAGATGCTGGTAGTATCTCTCCTTTTAAAATATTATTAAACATAACCTTCTAGGTCTTTATCACTTTTTTCCCTCCTAACTTCAAAATGTCCACTGGAATACTATATGTTCCTGGAGACCTCCCTGTTGATCGATTATACATCACAATTTTTATCTCATCTCCTCCCATCGCAGGTATTAATTTTTGAGCCTCATCTTCCTATAACCTTGGCATATAGGTTCATAGGTTGATACTAGGCTATCTGCCCTAGGGCCTGTACAAGGCTTGCCATAACAATTCCCTGGCTATTTCTTCCCACAATATTTACTTCCCTGAACTCCTGTCTAGCAGGGCAACTTATGTGATCCCCGGGGTAAATTTCCTCTCTCCCATCCCATCGTCAAGGTTCCTTTTGAAGAGGGCCAAGGAGGCGCTCTGCTTGACATGTATGGGCAGTCTATTCCAGAGTATGGGGAGTCTCTGGGTCAGGAACCTATCCCTTCAGCATGTTTTATTCATTGTGATAACATGGTTTAGGTCCCTGGAGCATGTGGCTCTGATGGATTGGGATTTCTTTAAGTGTAGCATGTCCAACAGCTCTGGGTTTGACATGGCCTTGTATGTTAAACAGAGATCGCCTCTGAGTAGACGATATGTGACAGAGTATAGCTGGAGTTTTTTTAATTGGTCAGCATAGGGCATCTGCATTAGGCCTGTGATTCTTTTAGTTAGGTGTTTCTGCAGCCTTTCCAGTTGTTGCAGATGTCTTGTGAGGTACATATCAAATGGGGCGTTGTACTCTATGATGGGACTAATGAGGGATGAGTACAGTGGGACAATGACCTCCTTTTTTCTGGAGGAAAAGCCCTTAGTGATGAGGTGTGCCACATAGAAGGATTTCCTGACTGTTGTGGCGATGTGGTTATCGAAGGTGAGACCACTGTCCACCTGTGTTCCTAAGTCTCTTATCACACTTTCGGTGTTTAGTACTGCCATCTATGTGGTAATTCATGGGTACATGTTTTTTCCCAAAGGGGATAACTATACACTTCTTGGCATTGCACTTGAGCCCATGACTCTGGCACCAAGCATCTGTTTCTGTAAGGCCCTTTTGTAGAATATCCACATCATTTGGGGATTCAGTAATGGCTCCCAGTTTGCAGTCATCTGCGAACATTGTTAGCCAGAGTCCCTTAGTGTTGGCCTGTACTTCAGAAAAGTAGATGCCAAACAAGAGCGGTCCCAGGACTGAACCCTGAGGTACTCCACTTGTCTGGAGATGGATTTGGAGTTGGCTACTTTTACAGTGTGGGTTCTGTCAGTAAGCCAGTTGGCAACTCATCAAGTGACATAGGGATTTATGCCCAGCTTAGTAAGTTTATCTATGATTCCAGAGTGGGGGAAGGTGTTGAAGGCCTTGGCAAGGTCCAGATATGCTGTGTGGACTGCCTTACCCTCATCCACAGCTCTGGAGACTGATTCAAAGAAGTCACTCAGGTTCAGGAGACACGATCGGCCCTTCACAAACCCAGGCTGGGTGGGGTCCAGTGTTTGAAGGTTGCCAATGTCTTTGTTTATAAGTTCCATGATGATACGTTCCATGGCATTACAGATTAGGCTCGTCAGACTGATGGGATGGTCGTTCCCAGGATCCAAGATGGATTCCCCCCTTGTGGAGTGGGATAACTGTAGCTGTGCGCCACTCAGTGGGCATGAAGCCTGAGGTGAGGCTGTGATTAAACATGACACTTAGCTGATGTGCCACTTCATTTTGTAGTTCATGTAGTACACAGCCTGGGATGTTGTCTGGTCCCATGGATGCTGTATTCTTAGCTTTGGAGAGCATGTTTTTTACCTGTGTGGCCGTGATTACCAGTATTTTGGTATTGAGATGGGCCCTTTAGGGAGTAAGAGGGGGGTGAAGTTGGCACTGAATCAATCTTCCAGGATATTGGCAATGTCTTTGGGATCAGTATATTTAATGCCATTCTATTGTAGCTCAGAGCAGATCTGAGAACTGCCATTTAGATTCTTGACATAGCTATAGAATGCCTTGTGGTTGTCTTTGGAATCTTTGGCAATTTTATTTTTGTAACTAGCTTTGTTGGAGTTTGAGGGATCTCAGCTTCTTACTGAGGCTGGTAAGGGAGTTTTTTGCATCCTGGGATTTTCCTGTTTTCTGAAACAGTTTCTTCCTTCTGTTGTATAGTTTGTTTATGACAGGGGACCACCAGATTGGCTTCCTTTTTTTGAAGGAGAGCATCTTGGTTCTATTTGGAATGGCACAATTCATGCACAAGTGGATGTGCTCATACAGTGCTTTTGAGTAGGATTCGGCAGTTGAACTTTCAGTGTCCATCTGCATGACTGTCATGAAGTTTGTCACTTTTGACTTGAGAAGCATGAAGGTGGCCTTGGAGAAGTTTTTTTACTGATGTTTCCTTACTGGGGGGTGGGGGTGGGATGTGGATGTCAAAGGTGATTAGCTTATGGTCAGACCTAACCAACAAGGGGGTGACTACTGGTGTGGAGCATCGATTTCCCATGTTTGTAATGATCAGGTCCAGGATATTGGAGCCCCTGGTGGGACTATGGATTAGTTGATCCAGGGCATTGGAATTTATGAATTCCAAGAACCGTTGGGCAAAGGTATTGGTACATGAGTAATTTTCCCAGTTAATGGCAGGGTAGTTGAAATCACCCAGTATTAGGTTGTTTGGTTATATCTTAATATTTTCTAGTATGTTTAGAAAGGTGTAGTGAGAATCTTGGGGCATGGTGGGGGATCTGTAGCAAGCTACAATTTGGATTGCAGTCTTACCTAGTGTTAGTTGCACCTGGAGAATTTCGGATGCATTGTGTTGGGCAACTAGCCTGGAGGTGTGAATATCCTTGGTGAATATGGACACTCCTTAATGTTTCAGTCCTGGTTTGGTGGCCGAAAAGTGTGGTAAGAGTTGTAGCTTGGTATTGGCAGGGGTGCTCTCTGGAGCCTTGAACCAGGTCTCAGTTACTGCACAGATATTGATGTTCTCCATTTTTAGGAGTGTCTCGAGAGAGTGCATTTTGAGGTTTAGATTTCTAGCACTGAGTATCATTACCTTCAGATTTTGCATACTTGTACCTGTTACGTTGGTGGTTTTGTCCTTTTGAGCCTTGCCTAAAAAAGGCACTATTGGGGTGGCAAGAGCCTTGGCCAGTAACCTGAATCCTGGTGCAAACCATCTCTGGCAAAGCATCGTGGTTTGTCAATCATGTCATCCCAGGCAGACAGATACTGGATCCCCTTTGAATGACACCAGAAGCTTAGCCAATTGTTGAAGTCAATCATTTTGTCCTTATTCTGTGGTATATTTCTGGACGAAGGCAGGATGCTACTCAGGGCTAGAGTCATACCTGCCTGGGTCACATGATCCGAGAGCTCTTCCATGTCTCTTTTCATGTAGTTCAGGGAGGTACGTCTGAAATCATTTACTCTAACATGGGCAATGACAGAGTCATATTTGTACTTGTTGTGGAGTGACTTGAGTGCATGTGTTATGTGGTGGATCCTGGTACCCGACAGGCAGCTGACTGTAATTTTCTCCTTGTTCAGCCTGGTGAGTGGGACATCAGTGTGCCTGACTATAGAGTCATCTACGACTAAAGTGTTGGGTATGTTGTCTTGCCATAGGGGCTGTTGTTGGGTGGCACACGTTGTGAGCTATGTGATACTTTGGTTGTGATTGATGTTTGTGTTTCAGCTTCAGAGGTTCTTGTTGCTTGGGTAGGTTAATGTTATGGGCATCCTCATATGTGTGTTTAGTATTGCTATGTGTGGGTGATGGTGGTGAGGGTTTTGAATGGCTATGTGTTGCTTGAGGTGTAGTGTGGGTGTTAACCTTCTCTTGATTGTCTATAACAGTCTTGGCTGGAGAGAGCTTTGCTTCCAGTTTGGCTATGTAAGTGCATCTCTTGCAGGCTGTAGTGTTGGGTGGTAGGAGGAGAGGGTTGTCTGTGTACATGTGGCAATTGCTGCATTGCACCAGTATGCCCAGATTCACCAGGTGGACAGGAGAAATCACTGGAGGCTGACCCTTGGACATGCCTGGTTAGATGCTTTTTTCCCCCCTTACCTTGGCAAGTCTTCCATAAATATTTCTATTTATGTCTCTTCTTGGTTCCCCATTCAACTGCTTTATACAGATTTTCACAGAATTTCTGAAATCTCTCTAACACCTCTACAGTATCTCTGGTCATAAGCTCCCTAAGTCTGGCAGCACCTCTTTCTATTTTCTGTTGACTAAGTTGTTGTGGTAATTGTTTTTATGCTCTGGCAGTTTTTATTAAAAAAATACTTGCAGCAACCTGTCTAAACACATGCAGATTATCTAAATACTCCCTTATTATTCCTTTAGCATTTGACAATTCCTTTTGTACTCTGTAAAATTTCCCTTCATCTGCACTAATTTAAGCTTTGACAATCCCTCTAAATAATTCCCATTATTTCTTCCCCATGTCTCTATTTCTCTAATTTCTACCATATTTTTAAATTCCATTTTCATTTCATCCCCCTGCTCAAATATCCCTTTTGAATAAATGTGTGTCTTCTACTACCCATTTCTTTAATTCCTGTATTTTAGTAGGTAAGTAGGAAAGCACCAAGGCATCATTTTAGTTGATTTCCCTGCATCCTTATCTTAGTCTTTCTTTCACATGATCTGAAATAGTTATTGGATGTATCTCAAAGCTTTCAATGAAATACCCATACTCCTGTGAAATATAATTTCTGTCCAGTCTGACCTAGTTATTGCACCTTGAGGGATAATATGTAAATTCTGTCTGGGGTCCTGCTAATAATTTCACATTTTCCATCCAAAATATCTGCATACATTTCTTCACAAATCTACCCCCTCCTTTTATTTTCCTTTCCAGTTCCCTGATGCATCTTCATTATTGCATATAGATTTATAGATTAGTACTAGGCTAACTGCCCTTATGGGCCACTTTATACCTAGTCAATTATCCTATGTGAGAATCAAACCCAGTACCTTGTGTCTGTAAGGGAAACACCTTAACCATTATACCAACTTCCCACCCCACCCCAAAAAAGCTTCACTTGTATCAAGATTATATCCGCCCAGATGGGTCAAATTCCAAATGTCATTCATGAATAGTGTTCCCTGGTGGAAGCTAATTCTCTCTCCCATAGTTCTCTTAAATTCCTTAATAGTAGTTCTACGTGAAATATAAAAATGCCAGTGTAGTCCTCCTTCCCTGCCAAGAAAGCATTATTACCACAAATCTATCACTGTTGTCTTTATTCTCCTTCTGTATTTTGATTGGAGATCCTTTCACAGCCAGTATTAGTACCCCAGTTTTCTTTCATGCCCAATACTCTTTTGAAGTCCTCTGTGAAATTAATGTGATTATCTTTATCTGAGTGTGTTTGCTATTTGTATCTTACACTTAAATAATTCAGTACTCTTTGCTTCTTGTCCATTACTAGAATGTCATTCACATTCCATGAAATGATTGCTAAGGCAGTCATTCTGATAAGATGCTCTTACTTTCACATATTCTACATAACAGCTTTTTTGAATACATGCTTCCAACTTGCAATTTACATGCACACATTAATGTTTGTCAGGCTGATTTTATATGCAATTGCAGCTTATCTTCACCATCTGTATACTGTATATAATGTTACATACCTCCTGTTGCAATTAAACTGCTGAGTTTATTTTCCACATAAATATAGAACAACTGTTTCTCTGTATTATGCTAAGAACCTGTACTAGATTTCTAATATGTTGTATATTATGTCTGTAATTGAAGCTTTTCTTCCTGGACCTCCACTGAAAATGGGTTCTTCTTGACCCAGTTGGACTATCCCAGTAAATAAATGTCAAATAAAATAAAATAAATTTGTACCCATGTCACATTTCCCCACACTTTTCATTTAAATAAAAACAATCAAGAAACAAACAATAGAAACTTATGTAAATTTTCATTTTTTAATCCTCATCCACTTTTTACTTGCAACAAGCACACACAACTATGTACATTTTCCAAAAAAGTGAAAGTACTTTTCATATATGACTGAAGTCCCAAATAGATGTCTACACTGAAAGGCCTTGGGTATTCTAAAGTTTGGTTTAAATAAGCTAAAAATGCATATTAGAGCCTGTGTTCCAATTTGCCCTCATGCCATTCATTCTTAACCCAGCTCAGCTTCCTTCCCATTTATGAAAAGCAGCTTGTATACTCTTATGGTAACTGATTTTTTTTTTACTTTAAAAAGCGTACCCTGGATACAATTAAATGAACAGATTTTGCATTGTATTGATCTATACTGAAGCGATTACTTTTACTAGGAATCCATCTGTTTCCATTCACTTAAACTTATTAGACTTCTTTATTTTCACTGCACTGTCTCTTTCCTTTTAAGTACTAGTTTTAATGTTTCGCTGCACAGATACATCAAAGTTCACAGTTCAGTCTTTTCCTGATTAATTGCCTCTGCCTGCAGGTAGCTTATCTGTAACTGCAAAGCTATGTTGGTAGGTAGAAAAGACCAGGTTGCATAGCACACCTCATCTTAAATGCTAGAAAACTATCATTTTAAAGAATTTTACTCTACACTTCTACATGTACATGTAACACCAGGATAACCACCATAATGTAATACTCACAGATGTTCAGTTCACGTCAATCTGTTACCCTTAGCAGTCCAAGATCACAATATTATCCTGCTTATAGCTAGAATTTTTCTTGTTACAGTATAATCCTAGATATATTACAGTTGAAAAACAATAAACAATATTCTTACTTAAACATCATTGACATTAACAACAGCCACTGATAACACTGCCCCACCTCACATTCATAGTACCTCTGCATACCTTACAGAACTTCTTCACAGTGTAAAGTGCACTTGAGTTCTAGAAATATATTATACAGGTTATTGACAAAAAAGCACATTTTTACTTAGTCACATTTTCATTTCTTCATTATCCTTCTAAGCATTAATGATAGGAGATTATAATTTAAAGTCCTCCTACCAGTTTAACACAGTCCATAACTTCCAGTCTTTTTTTTCCAGTGCTTGCCAAAACAGAGTTCTCATGTCCAAAGTGTATTTTATGGAAATGACACATTACAGTTAATCTGTTTATTGTCTACTTTCACATCCTTGCTGGCCTTCCTTTTCATCACCTCGACCACCCAACACCGGTGTCTGGTACAAGCCAAGGTACTTCTTTTTTTTTTTTTTTCTAGTGAGCTCCTGAGCTTTTTTTCAATCACTCAGTCATTTTCCTTTGGAACACTGGAAAAGGTTTTGCTGGCAAGTTTCGTCAACGGGCTGTGCCATCATCAGAAGCAGGGATGGATCCAGAACAGGGCAACCTAAGCAACTGCCTAGTGTCAAGTGCTGGCTGGGAGGTCCTGGCCTTAAAAAAAAAAATCTCTGAAAACCCTGATTACCTTCTAAGCAACCTTCCAATCATTCCACTCTACTGCTCTGCAAGCAGCTCCCTAACTATGCATCGAGCAATATTCATCATTATCTGCAGGAGATTTTGAGTGTTGAGCAATATGTATCAGAATCAGCAACTCATGGGAGATTTTGACTTTGGAGAGAGAGAGAGATTTGGCTGGGAAAGCTGGCAGATTGGCAGAGACTGACTCCTGTTTGGTAAGAGGGAGCAGTTTGGAGATAGTTTGAAGATAGAGGTGGCAACTACCAGATTGCTATCTTTTCATTCAGGTGAGAGATACAATTTGCTGTGTGTGTGTGTGTGTGTGTGTGTGTGTGTGTGTGTGTGTGTGTGTGTGTGTGTGTGTGTGTGTCTCTGTTTATATATCTTCCTCCTACCAGGATGATTGCAGACGCGAGTGTTCTACCTTGCCTGTGAGGATGGGTTGTTGTGTGAGTGTGAGAGAGTGCGTGCGTGTGTGAAAGTGTGTGTGTGTGTGTGTGTGTGTGTGTGTGAGAGAGATTACTGATAGACAGACAAACAGTTCCTCTTCCAAGGATGGATTGGTTATCCTACAGAAAACAAATTCAGGTAAATCACTGTGAATTATAGCATTATAGTATAGGTTCATAGGTAGGTACTAGGTTATCAGCCCAAGGGCCTACATAAGCCTAGCCACCCAAGAAAGTTATTTGCCTGTGCCACTGTCCAGCAGAGACACAAGTGCTCCCTGGGGTGTATTTCCTATTTCCCATCCACTCATCAAGATTTTTCTTGAAGAGTGCTAATGAAGAACTTTGCTTGATATAGATGGGTAGCTTGTTCCAGAGTATAGGAAGTCTCTGGGACAGGAATCTATCAGTTACTCTTGCTCAGAAAACATTCAGTAAGTCCCTAGTCTATTTTTTCTTTTGTTAGCAAATCTTTTTTTACTCTAGCAACTTTCTAAATGTAGAAGAGAAACAATTACAGTCTGTTCTTGATTTGTTGGGTCCTTGTCTCTGACTTGAGCTAAAAATTGTGAGGACAAAGGGTATTTGCAGTGGGTTCACCTGTATGGCTTTGACAATAGTAAGATGAGATACATTTCAGGTCCAATATTTATGAATGTATTCATTCACTTATTCTCAAGCAGATATCTGAGGTGTACATTCATGCAAGTGGCTGTAATTTGGTGTGTGCGCGCGTGTGTGTGTTTTGACTGTTGACAGTGTATTTATTATTTGGCTGTAAATTAAACTGGATAGCATGAAGTCTACAAGTTTAATTTTATACATTTTAAATAAACCTTGTTTTTTTTTTCAGTCACACAGGTATGAACACACTGTTTTGAACTACAATAGTCTGTCTGTCTGGTACTTAGTTCAGATAAATTGCACACCTCTCAATCTCTAAGTGCAAAAAATTCTGGACAATGCCAAAAATAATGATGGGGGGACAAAGGTCAAAAATCACAGACAAATTTTAAATATTGCTCTTATAAACTTTGACCATTGCTAGAATAATTGGTTTTACATTAGCATGCATTTTATGAAGGATATGAAGTCTAAAGGTAAAATTTAGTTATTTAATCAGTTTAGTCTTCAATGATTTGCTAACCCACGGTGGTGGTGCTGCGGTAGCGTTGTCGCCTCACAGTAAGGCGCTGTCTGGTTCGATTCTCAGCTAGAGCGTCTTCTGCGTGGAGACATGTGTGAATGGGCGTACCTTCGTTGAAGGTTGTGCGTCAGACCTGGCAAGCCGGTACGTAAAAATCAACTGCCAATCATTAGTGGACCGGAGTTCCGCTATGGCGACCCCTAACCGGGAAAAGCCGAAAGACAAGTCTTCAATGATTTGCTAGAATACAACAAATTTTATAAGGAGCAGGCCAAAAAGATGAGGCAAAAATCTGAACTTTCTGTGCAAATCTGCACTATTGAGAGGTATGCAGATGAGTAAGACTATGAGCTGCTTCTGTAGCACAGGATTTGATTCCCTCAACCTTCAATTGTCTACAGTGTGACCAAGTGACTTCACCAGACAATGCTTCTAGGCTGCCTCTGAAAAGGGATACTTGCATTCAGTCGGGTATCCCAAGTTGTTAGCAAATGTGCAGCACATTTATCTTTTGAATTCCTGTGCCTTCACAGTCACAGTCATGCTTTACTGTATGCTGTTTGTGAGTCCAAGCACATATTTTGGTTTAATGGGTTGCCAGATGCATTTTCAATAAATGTGTGTTTCAAGGGAAGTGAAGTTTACTGTTGCCCTCGTTATATTGTTTTCAGTGTGAAACTGTTTTGTTTAGCAAATGACTGTCAAGTCAATATTTTTGCTGTAAAATCTAAAATAATAGTTTTAAATTAACACTAAATCTCTTTGATCTTTGTAAAAGAAAAAAAAAACAACAAATACTAGTATACACAGTGACAGGTTTGAAAAATATATGGTAATTGAGAAGAGATGGCCAAGTAATAGGATATTGGTTTGGCTGCCTGGGGTGGGGTGGGATTGGGGGGGCAGTCCATTATCCTGCCTAGGGTCTCGTTTGACCATGATCACAGCTCAGATCAAAGGAAGGAGAAGCAGGATCCCCTTAACTTGCTGGCTCACGTTTTAATAGCTAAACTTATTTATTTTATCCTCCTTCACCCGTTCTGAATCCAAAAATGTCTTTCCTTTTTCTGAAAAAAAAAATATATATATTTTTATTCCAAAAATTCATAAAGATAGGTGGCACCCACCCCAAAGACTGATATTTCAAAGGGGGGGGGGTACTTTTTGAAAAAAGTTGGGTTTTTCACATCATAAATATTTTGTTAGAACAATCCAATCGTTTTGAAAAATGCTGTGGAAGTGGTAGCTAAAGTAAGAAACATTTTATGACAAGAAGAGTTTTATTAATTAAGCACTAAGGTGAACTATCTTTATACTGTTATAACACATGAATATGGATTGTAAGCTGTGGCACAAGTAATGAAGGATGTTCTTTCACTTTTATATTTTTTGTTGAAGTTATAATATCTTTACTTATGAAAATGAATGTTTTTTGCCAATGACAAAAGAGGAATAACTATGAGGGCTCCTTTTGGTGTATGCAAATATTTTTGTTTCTTTTTGAAAATGAATTGATGTGTAATACTAATTTTATGAAAGAGACAGTTGTTTTGTATTTTCATTTTATCGATGATTTGCTTTTTCATGTTGAGGTCATAGTTTTGTTAGGGTGGTGAGCAAGAATAGTTTGAATATTTAATTTGTAGATAAGATCTATGAAAGTCAGGCCCATGTTTTGGACATTACTGTTTTAACTGAAAATAGCAAGCAGATTAGAACTAAGCTGTTTAGAAAGTTAACACTTTTATGTGTCACTATGAACACTTAAATTCACCTAACAGCAATGATTTAATAATCAGAATATGTAAGAATATTACTGACATGCAGGTCAAGGAGTCAATGTTAGAACTAAAAGCTATATTAGGGAAACGGGGCTATAGTAAAGATGCATTACAAAGGGCAATGATAAAGGTGAGCAATATAACTGGGGCAAATTTATTATGAAAAGGTGTTGCTGATGCTGGTTATGATGGGAAAAATGTAGGACAGTGTGATAATGGGAGAGATTATGTTAGAGTTTTGGTGAAGTGGGGTAATGTCGTAGACTGACAGAAGATGAAGATAAAATAATATTTTGTGTCTCTGCATATACAACATTCTGATAATTAGAACAAATTAGAAATTCTGCAATCAGCTCTAGTTGCCCAGGCCTCTCTTTTTTTCCTCATTTAGGAGACCTTTAATCATTGGGGAGATTTTGTCATATAAATTCTTCAGGTAGAATAAGGAGATCTCCTAACAGAGTTATATTGTTTCTTTGTGGTAAGTTCATTGTGTGTTAAATTAGGTGTATCAGATTAATGTGAATGGGGGGGGGGGGCATGGCCAAGATGAGCACAGAGTAGCAGCAGAATTCAATAGCTCCACTAAAGAAATATTATCTACACTGGAATTTTGTCTTCTAACTAAAAATTTGGAACTTTTTTTTTTTTTGCTAAACCTATAATAATCAACATCATCTACAGCAATATCTTCAAAAAAATAAAAAGAAGATGGATTTTCCAGTCAAAATTATACTTGGAAAACTACTTCTCATCTGAAGAAGAAATTCAACATGAGCTTCACAAAGACAAGCAGTCAAGAACCCAGTCTCAAAAGAGAATGTCAAACTCTGATAACAAATATCCAGGATTTAAATACAACGATTGATAAAACTGACATCAAATTAGACAACTTCAAAGAAAAAAAACACTAAACAAATGGATCTACTTCATGAGGACATAAAACAAAAAAAAATCCAGATAACAGGCATAGAAGATGCACTAAATGACACGGATGGCAGAATAATAGAAAATGAAAATAATGTAGAGTTCTTACTTAAGTAAAACGCCATGCTACAAAATAAACTAGATGATCATGAGACTAGATCTCGTCGAAACAACTTAAGGATTTTTGGATTACCTGACAACATAGAAGGAAATAACATGACAAGTTTTCTTACTACCTGGCCACCAAAAACTCTTGATTTTCCAGAAGCTATGCCATCTGGCATAGAAAGACCCCACCGGTCACCAACTGCTATTAATACCACCAATAAAAAACAACCTAGATCTGTTATAGCCAAATTTCTTGGGTTCCTATCAGTTCGTCGAAACTTCAGCAGTTTGAACACCATATGTTCGAACTTTGAAGTTCGGAAACTGATTATCGCGAAGCCGTGGAACACCAAATTCTTTCCCAGGGAAAGAATTTGGTGGCCGTTTCTGTGGCTTCGCTATTTTCAGCACTGTGGTGGAAAGTTATGGGTAAGGTTCAGGTAAGTGTGCGATTGTACGGATGTTAGGGCACGGGTTAGGTGAGTTAGGGTTAGGACACGGGTGAGGTGGGTGTGTGATAGTGACAGACTTTAGGGTTAGGGCGGGATAGGTGAGTTAGTGTTAGGGCGTGGGTCAGGTGATTGTACGATAGTGACAGACCTTAGGGTTAGGGTTTGGGTTAAGGTAAGTGGATAGATAGTAGTGTAGCTACAGTTTAGTGTAGGGTTAGATGTAGGAGTTTGTGTATGTGTGTGGATTGCTGTTTTTTGGTGTGCTTGTGTTGTGTGTGTGTGTTTCTAGGAACAGCGATTTTTCTTCCCCGGGAAAGAAATCGCTGTTCTAAGCCTTCGATGGTTTTGCACTTTGAGGTTAGACGTTCGAACATATGCCGTTTCGTCGAAGTGATATAGACCCAAATTTCTTTCCTCATCTGACAAATAATTCGTTTTAAACACTTCCTTTTCCAAGTCTCCAATAAAATTCAATGACACAATAATATGTTTTGACCATGACTATTCATCTATGGTAACAGCCAAAAGGAAAATATTCTTACCTCTTATTAAAGAACTGAAGAAAGCACAAGTGAAGAAGCATCTTGTGTTTCCTGCAAAGCTGAAGATTTTCATCTCAGAAGGACCCAAGGTGTTTGAGGACCTAGACTTTGCGCTGATTTTTGTTAAAAAATCATAAAATCTTAGAAAAAATAGAAGAAATGGAATGGACAAATCCTTCTTTTAAAAGATTGGCATCTAACTCAACCTGGAAAACTACAGAGAAACAAAAAAGACTAAAAAACAAATGAACTAAAGCATAATATACTTCTTCAACTTGTTATACCTGTGAACCTATGTTTTTAAGTAAGCCTTTTACTGTTGTGCTTTCTCTGCAAGGTAAGCTTTTCTTATCATAAAAATGAAATAATTATACAGCTACATATATCCCATAAATTTAGTTTAATTATTATAAATATAGTTATATACTCCCCTCTCTTCTATAACTGTAATGGTATCAAACAATCATTCTTAGATAACATTGCATATTATAATAAAACAGTAATGCTGACATATCATAATTTATCCCCTAAATATATACATTCTAGAAATAGTATATAAATAGAATATTGATTCTATATTTTATAGATATAAGCATAACAATCCCCTATATAAGTAAAATGGACTAAAAAAAGTTCTGCTTTAGATGTTAAATATTCAATACATATATATATATATATATATATATATATATATATATATATATACACACACACACACACACACACACACACACACACACACACACACACACACACACACACACACATCTTCTTTACTCTTTAATTGGGTATTATATCCCCCCTATAGAGGTTTAAGAATAGTTATTTGAATAACTTTCTGGTCTTGTGTAGTATGTCTTTAAACTAATTTCTGGTGTTACATGTCATTAATATCTTTTTGGCTTGACATTGCATATGTTTGGAAAGGGGATAATGCCACTGAGTTTCAGTTCTGTTTTTTTTTTCTCTCTCTTTTCTCATTAGAATGTTTCATATGAAATAGGAGAATGGGTGGTTAAGAGAGAATGATAAGAAAAGAGAAATAACAAAAGGAATTTTTTTTTATTATTTTCATGTGACATAGTATTCTATATCCTCTGTGTAAATGCCTGCAGTTTGTAATAGACTTATGCTAGCTGTAAGGAACCCTGAAAGCCTTTCCTTCACAGGCTATTATCCAGAAAAGTCAGAAGGCTGACGTAACCTTTTTTTGCGGTTTTCCCACTGATTTTCATCAAGAGACAAGTTTGGGGCTATAAATCCCCTCGCATTGATGATCCACGAGCTTTAATTACCTTGAACAGCCTAGAAACAGCTTGGAAATATCTTCAGATGCTTCATTTCTCTTTAGAACAACATGGCACGCACTGATAATGTCAGCACAATGAGATGAACTAAACCAGGAAGTCTACAGCCTGAATATCTTTGGGAAGCAGTTTTTAATTTCAAATCAACATTTATTAACCTACAAAGCCCAAAATCATCTAAACAGAGGTTGATTGACGAGGATTACAACATATGGACAAAAGAAAGGCAGATTTTGCCTTTCTGATATATATATTTTTTTAAATATTTAAATTTATGATTAAATCATTAGCTTAACAGAATGCATACCTAGATATGAGTGATGTTTAATACTGATCAGGTTTGTGACAGGTTAGGAATAAAATATAGCTTTATATCAATTTGAGCTGTAGAAAACTGCTTGTTAGTCTTAAGTTTTAAATATCTGCAATGCCAGCCAACCTTGCCTGTAGCTATACAAAACTAATGCTTCACAGCTTAAGAATGATCACTTAACCAAAGTATAATTCAGTTACATCTAATGTCACATTTTGTATGTGTCAGAACAGCTTACATTCTAATTAATTTGTGAATAATTTTCTGAAAGATATTCTAAACTGATGTTTGCAACCCATTATAAACATGTTACACTCCAGGATTTGTTTATTAGCTTTGCAAAATATGAAATGAGTGCATCAACAAGCTTTGTAAAATATATTAGTGAAAAGAGAATGAAATGATAATCTGTATGGAAATCACAGCTAACTCAATAATAACATATATAAAATCAATATACAGGCTAAATAATGCTTCATAACAGATGCTATAAGATTAAAGCAATTATTTAATTGCAGACTCAATTATCACTACCTTTTGCTGTCAAATGAGAAAGATTATATAAGCTTCATAGGCAAAAGTTTTTTTGTTTTTTCCTCTCTCATACATTAAAGGCAATAGTTTCATCGAGATTTATAGTAAGGCTGTATATGATGTTTTAAAGTAGTAAAGTGTAAATAAACAATTTATTTCAGAACACATCGATCTTTACCTGTAGAGGGCAACAAATGTGGAATGTAATGATAATAGATAACAGTTATTAACACCTTGTTAAACACTGTTTAGCATGATTATAGAGAAGTTGATTAACAAAGTTGGTCTTACACTATTCCTTCGAGAACACCCTGTTAATTTAGGTTGTATTGACTGTCTTAGGTTCATAGGTTCATAGGTTTATACTAGGCTATCTGCCCTAAGGCATTTATAAGCCTAGCCCAAAGTTATGTGGCTTACGCCACCCCTTATGTTAGAAATAATGTGCCCATTAGTTTGTTGTGCCTCTGTCCAGCAGTGACACAGAGATGATTCCCGGGGTAAACCTACGATCTCCCATCCACCGGTCAAGATTTCTCTTGAACAGAGCCAGCGAGGTGCTCTGCCTCACATGGACCGGGATTTTATTCCACAGCATGGGGAGTCTCTGGGTGATAAATCTATCCCTCCAGCACGTCCTATTTATATCCATGCTAAGGTTTAAGTCACTTGCTCTAGTGGTTCTGGTGGATTTGGATTTTTTGAGGTGGAGCATGTCCATTAATTCCAGGTTTGTCATGGCCTTGTATGTCAGGCACAGGTCACCTCTGAGCAGACGTTATGCAACTGAATAGAGTTGGAGTTTCTTCAGTCTGGCAGTATATGACAGGTTTTGGAGTCCCTTTATCCTTTTGGTAAGGAACTTTTGGGGTCTCTCCAATTGCTGCAGGTGTCGGGTGAGATACATCCCGAATGGGGCATTGTACTCGATCATTGGTCTGATAAGTGAAGAGTACAGGGGAACAATGACCTCACTTGGTCTGGATGTGAATCCCTTCATGATCAGATGGGCAATGTAGAAGGTCTTTTGAACCACTTTAGCAACATGAGTGTCAAACGAGAGGCCACTGTCAACCTGGGTACCCAGGTCCCTGATAACCTCTTCTGTGCTTAGTGGGTTGCCACCTATATGGCAGCTTGGGGTTACCTTGTTTTTCCCGAAGGGTATGACTATACACTTTTTTGCGTTTAACTTCAGGCCATGGCTCTGGCACCAGCTATCAGTTTCCGTGAGACCCCTCTGAAGGATGTCTGTGTCCGATGTACTATCCACTATGGCACCCAGTTTGCAGTCATCCGCAAACTTTGTCAGCCATAGTCCTCCTATGTTTGCCTGTACTTCTGAGAAGTAGATGCTGAACAATAGGGGGCCAAGGACTGAGCCCTGTGGGACACCACTTGTAACCGGCTTGGAGTCTGACATGGCTCCAGCAACTCTAACCCTGTGAGTTCTGTCCTTTAGCCAGTTTGCAACCCATCTTGTGACATATGGGTTTACATTTAAGCTGGTAAGTTTCTCTATGATACCCGAGTGGGGTATTGTGTCAAGCTTTTGCAAGGTCAAGGTAGGCTGTATGGACTGCCTTTCCCTCATCAATGGCCTTGGTAACTGTTTTGAAGAAGTCGACCAAGTTCAAAAGGCAAGATCTGCCCTTGACAAAGCCAAACTGGGTTGGGTCCAAGGTCTGCAAGTCCCCTATGTCCTTGTTTATGAGTTCCATTATGATCCTCTCCATAGCTTTGCAGACCAGGCTTGTTAAGCTTATGGGGCGGTAATTACCAGGGTCCGTAGAGGCACCGCCTTTGTGGAGTGGGACCACAGTTGCCGTACGCCACTCCTTGGGCACATATCCTGTGGTAAGGCTAAGATTAAACAGCTGCCTTATGTGCGGGTTTAGTTCTTCATTGAGTTCATGTAGCACACAGCCGGGACACCATCCGGTCCCATTGATGCTGTGTTTTTAGCTTTAGAGAGAGCAGCTTTCACCTGCGCATTTGAGATGTCTGGGAGGCTACACTCTGTTGGGAAGAGGGGGGTGAAGTTTGCGCTGAACCTGTCTGCCAGTATGTTGGCAATGTCTGTGGGTTCAGTGATTTTTGTATCATTTTGGACTAATTCTGAGCATATCTGGGAGTTTCCACCCAGGTTTCTGACATAGCTGAAGAAGGCCTTATGATTGTCTTTTGAATCTATGGCAATTTTTTTCTCAAAGTTGGCCTTGGATGATTTTATGAGGGATCGTAGTTTCTTGCTAGTACTGATCAAAGATGCCTTCCCTTTTTGGGATTTTGCTCTATCATGTAATAGCTTTCTCCTCTTATTGTAAAGTCTGTTTATGGCTGGGGTCCACCAGACTGGACGTTTGCCCTTGGTGGAAAGAGTCTTGGTTTTATTTGGGATTGCCTGATCCATGCAGTCCTGAAGGTGTTCATAGAAGGCATTTGTAAGGGCTTCCGCAGCTTGGGTTGTGGTTTCCATTGACTCTGGGGCCTTGAAGGATACCACACCTGTCTTGAGTAGTGTGAAGTTTGCTTTAGAGAAGTTCTTCACTGTGGTCTTTTTTGTTTGGGGTGGGGGCGGGATGTGGATTTCTAGTGAGATTAGTTATCTTTTAGTTATATTTAATACATACAATTTACTTTATTTTCAAGAATGAATAGTTATATCAGATGAGTTATACTTAATCAATTGTATTATGTTACAAGAAGAAATAATATCTAGTATGTTACCTAGTTTTAATTACTTAAATATATACAAGTGGCTGCTATGTTCTGTTGAAACAAAAGAAACAAAATGGTCGCAAGACTTACGGCACTAAAAACATACGATTTATTGTATTTGAATAAGGTAAGCACTTTCACCACCTTCCTGGTGGCTTCCTCAGACCAGACTGATAATTTGCGGTCGCACATTTGCCTGCTCTGTATTTTTCTACATTTTTCTTGCTATGTTCTGTTGCTACCATCTAAGGGTTTGATCTAAGTGACTGATGTCACTGGGACAAGGAGTGTCTAACTCCAGACGGGGAACTACATTATTTTTCTGTAAGTTACTACATACAGCTAATCTTATAAAATTGTTTCACCTGACATCCATCCATTATAATAGAGCTACATAAGAACACAAGCTACAATAATTGCAACATACATATTACCCACTATGATACATCGACCAAAGTTTATAGATTAAACAGTTTTCATTTAGGAGAGGAATACATATATAATACAGATAAGACACAATTTATATTAATACTGTTAAAAATATAAAATGGCCATACTTAAAGGCATATCAATCAACATAAATGGTCTGAATAACCCAATCAAAATGGGAAGTCTATTTAAATATCTATCCATACACAAACCCAACATGATATTTTTTTACAAGAAACTCATTTATTGAAAAACAATATTAAATTTCTGAACACAAACAAATATATAGTCATAGCAAGTTCAGAACATTCAAAAAAGAAAAGGGGTGTAGCTATTCTTTGGAACAAATCCCTTCCTTTACCTAGAATAATTAAGTCATATCAAGATGACAAAGGAATGCTCTGTCTAGCTACAACTGAAATAAATAAAACATGCTATACACTAGTTAACAACTACTGGTTACCTGGCATAGGAACCAATACTATTAAAGAACATTTAAATCAAATAGTTTCTCAGTCTGTAGGAAACAACATCATCATGGCAGGGGATTCCAACTGTATTTTAGATGGAAAAGATTCTAGTACCTTAGGGAAAAGAAAGATAATGCCACAGGCTAAACAATTAACAAAATTCATGGACTCAACTAAAATATATTCATGATTATACAGAGCTCATTACAATACACGTTATATTATAACAGATACAAAACATATTCTAGAATAGATAGGATAATACTCTCCACACAAATAATAAATGATTTAACAAACAGTAAAATCATATCATGCCCAATTTCCAATATTAATTCTATTATGTTTGAGCTTAACATCAATAGTATACCTAATGTACAAATAAAAGGAATTCCTGCATATCTTATACAATTAAAGATTTTCAAACGTTCTTAAAAGAAGAAATACAAAATGTTATAAGTATAAATTCAGTATCTAACACTTTAGACATATACACATGGGATGCTTTAAAAACTTATTTATATGGCCAAATAAATGGTATTATAACAAAATGAAGTCTTGGGATAAAGATTTAAAAAACAATACAAGATAAAGTAGATACATTACACCTTAAAAATAAAGATAAGCTTACATCTAAAAACATTAGATATGAAATAGATAAACTAAATGAGGAATATAGAGCTATACTTCATCACAAGACTATGAGCATAGAAAAAAATACAAATTTCTTGCCTATTCATCAAACCCCAAGCACTTAACTAACTTTAAGAACAAAACTAAAAGAATAAATAAACACAATTATATTAAAGTGATATACTCTTTGAGGAAGAAAAAGGAGGTATATAGTATACAAGACATAATAGATGAATTTAGAGATCACTTTCACAGACTCAATCAAGCTACACATAACACAGAGTCTAAAGATAAGATAAAAGAATTTATTAATAAAAATCTCTATAACAAACTCAACAAGCAACATGCAGAAGTCATAAATAAACAAATCTCCCTAGCAGATATATATACTCAAATTAACAAACTTAAAATAAAGCACCAGAAAACAACATATTTATACCTGAGTTATATAAAATTATGCCTAAAATTGCTATAGAAAGTTTACAACGCAGCTCAAAATGACATTATAATGCCTCCTTCTTGGAAATACACATTTATTTCACCTATACTAAAACCTAATAAAACCCCTAAACTTTGTTCTTCATATAGACCCATCTCACTATTGAATGTGGATTATAAAATGTTTATGAATATATATACTGAAAGACTAAAGAAATTCTTACCACATTTTATAGATGATGACCAGTAAGGCTTTGTGATTAATAGAAGCACTTATGATAACATCAGATTAATTCTAGCCTTAATATATTACTCAAAGAAAGAAGAAAAATCTGACATTAATAACCCTGGACATAAATTCAGCATTTGACTCAATAGATTGGGACTATCTGTTCATTTTACTAGAATGTCTACATTTCTCAAAGTTTTATTGATTTACTAAAACGTCTATTATAAGAGAGCCCTAGCATATGTTAAAATAGGATCATACATCTCAACCAAAGTAACTATTATAAAAGGAACCAAGCAAGGATGCCATCTCTCTCCTCTATTATTCACCCTACTAATGGAGCCATGGGATAATGATATAAGGAAAAATAAAAATATAGAAAGATCAGAGCTTAATGAGGAAATAACTTCTAAAATCTAACTATTTACAGATGATGTACATATTACTACAAAGGGAAATGATTCTTCAATAACATAATTATTTTATTCCATCAATATATTTCAAAGGATAACTGGATTGCCATTTATTGCTAATAAAACCAAAATCTTACCTATATACACAAATAAAAATAAAAGAACTAATGATAATAATAAATACAAATCTAATACAGAACAAATGACATATTTAGGAATCATCCTTGCTAAAGACATAAAATCAGTAACATGATTCAATTATAATAAGTGTTATGAAAACATTCAAACTCTGTTATTGAAGTGGAGTGCGATTTTATTCACAACAGAAGAAAAATTAACAATCATAAAAATGATATTCCTACCTAAGATCCTATATATTATTCAATCTATTTTAATACTTCCTACCAAAAGATTTACTAATAAGTTAAATTCCTTGATATTAAAATTATTTTGGTCTCCCAAAAACCAAGAATAGCCCTTAAACAACATCTAAATAGTTGGAGCAAAGGGGAATAGCATTTCTAGATCTGAACCTATATTCCAGTTCTTCTATAATTAGAACAACTGTACAACTTTTGGATACTTCATACTCGGCTAAATGCAAAGTTTATTAGGAAGCAACTGCTATGCAATTAATAATGAGACCTCTAACTTGTAAGCTAGAAATAATCAGCAATCCAATGTTATGGAAACTAAAAGATTACTTTACTATGCATGTAACACCCAAGCACATAACAAGCTACATCTACAATATTCTAACAAATTTTAGAGACTTCATATATAAACACCTCAGATATAAATAATGTTTTTTTCTACTATTCCCTATAGCATTTACACAAGATTATTTGTTAACATCAGACTTAAATAAAATCATATTGTTTAAACAAAATGAATTTAAGTTTGGTTTTAATGGACTTCAGACAGTAAAGCTAAAAGTGTAGATCAGATAATATGGGAATTTCAGTTGTATAAATCCTTATGGGTAGATATACCAACCCTCAGATTATTTTTAGACAATAAAATAAATTTGATCTCATCAACAACCAAACATGATACCAGTGCATTACTAGACTACTTTCAGTCAGTCTTACAGCATAATCAAACGTATTCAGGCAAACTTTCTTTTATAGTCAGAATCATATGAAATTAAACATATAGCTGCCCAGAAAGCTACTGGAATTACTTCTATGCAATTAATAATGAACTTCACTGTGATCAAGACAAAATAAACATAGATCATTTTAATCGGAGTTGCTGGCTACTGAGACTTGTCTGCATATATCAACTGGACACAAGCTGATTTAAGTATACTTTTCTCTGCACTTATTTAACATTTGAGTCAGTAAATATTGTGTCTTTGATTCAGTAAATATTGTGCAGTTAGTTCCTCACCCCCCTCCCTGTTTCCTGTTGTGGTGTAAATCTTGGTGACTTTGGAATTGCCTGCCCCTGCTGTAAATCTGTTTTTGCACACTCCTCCTGGACCCTTCTCACTCAACTGAGTACAGTGAGATCATATTTTGATTTCAGATACTCCTACCAGTCCCATCTCCTCTGTGGTGTACAGAGAGAACACTTGGGAAGGATATTCCCCTATAGTATCTTAATCTGCTCTGTTTCCTCCCTCTCCAAAAAAAAATAAAAAATTTGCACTTCATCTGCTTTACTGTATTTGTGTTTCTAAATTTGCACTTCATCTGCTTTACTGTATTTGTGTTTCTAAATTTGCACTTCATCTGCTTTGCTGTATACTTTATTACCTTAATTTGCTTTTGCCTCTTCTTAAAAGTACTCAATTTAATTTATTCTGCTGCCTTTATTACTGCTTGTTAATAGCCTGATTAAATTGTAACTGTTATTCTAATGTCCTTGGTTTAAGCACTTGGGCTTCAAACCAGTTGTTTTACATTAAGAAGTTTTGTGGTCTGCACTGTTGTGGCAGGACAGGTAGCGTACATCCTTCTAAGTTGGGAACTGCTGATTTGAAAGCTCAGTGTCTGTTATTCTAAAAGTGTATTAGTTCTGGGTTAAGCACTTGGGCTTCAGGCCAGTTATTTTACATTAAGAAGGTTTGTGGTCTGCACTCTTGTGGGAGGAGAGGCTAGATTCTGCCCTTCTGAGCTGGGAATTTATGGTTAAAGGCTTATTGCGCATGCTTACTTGAACTGTTTCTTTCTGAAATCTGTACGCCTTGTTTGCTGTAGCATAGACTAGATTCAGGCCGGCTGGATCTAGCTTTGTTTGTATAACTTGTGCACTGATCCAGGCCGTCTTTTTTGGAGAAGGTTTCTCTGTACCCTAGTGGCAGGACTGTGCAGTTAGAACTTGTCTGATTGAAGACTGCTGGAACTGGGCTCAGTTTTGAGCTTTTTAACTGGTTAATTGGGTAAAGTGTTGTTTTGATTGTATCTGCTCTATTTCCTAAAAAAAAAAAAAAAAAAAAAAAAATATACTTGTTTCTCACCTTTCTGAACTAGTATAGTCCATTTTTCTGGTTATTGCTGAATCCAGGGCTGTGTTACAAGTTTCTGTGTTGCCCATACCTTACTTGGATAGAAGGGAGTTTCTCTGGTCACCTGTGAGAGAGAGGAGCTTTGAGCAGCCTATCTGTCCCTGGAGGAGTGGTTTCAGCCCAGAAGTTGGTAGTTTATTGGTCATTTTGGGCTAATTTCTATCTCTTTCACTTCCCTGCTATAAAAAACACATTTGCGCAGTTTTTGCACTTGTATTCTGCTCAGCAAGTGCCTTCCAGATGTTCTGCAGAGTCTACAGCAGCAGAGAGACAAGAGTGACTTTGGAGTGATTAAGTATCATTTTTCTGCTTTTCTTTCTGTCTTAACTAATTTTGCCTAAAACGCTAGTTTTTTTTTTAGCGAATCTGTGGTTTAAAAAGTTTGTTATTGCTACATATTGTACTTATTTGCTGCCTGCAATTTAATTAAGTCATTTTTGTGTTTAAATAATCTGTTTAACTGTTGTAGGCTACACACTAAAGTGGGATAGCCTTTTCTGTGCATTTAAGGTGTTGTTTTGATTGTATCTACTCTATTTTCTGAAAAAAAATGTATATACTTGTTACCTGCATTTCTGAACTAGTATAGTCCAGTTTTCAGGTTATTGCTGAATCCAGGGCTGTATTACAAGTTTCTGTGCTGCCCATACCTTACTTGGATAGAAGGAAGTTTCTTTGTTCACCTGTGAGAGAGGGGAGTTTTGAGCAGCCTATCTGTCCCTGGAGGAGTGGTTTCAGCCCAGAAGTTAGTAGTTTATTGGCCATTTTGGGCTAATTTTGATTGTATCTGCTCTATTTTCTGAAAAAAATACCTTTTCACGCCTTTCTGAACTAGTATAGTCCAGTTTTCAGGTTATTGCTGAATCCAGCGCTGTGTTACAAGTTTCTGTGTTGCCCATACCTTACTTGGATAGAAGGAAGTTTCTCTGTTCACCTGTGAGAGAGGGGAGCTTTGAGCAGCCTATCTGTCCCTGGAGCAGTGGTTTCAGCTGAAAAGTTAGTAGTTTATTGGCCATTTTGGGCTAATTTTGATTATATCTGCTTTGTTTTCTGAAAAAAATTATATATGCATATATACTTTTTCATGCCTTTCTGAACTAGTATAGTCCAGTTTTCAGGTTATTGCTGAATCCAGGGCTGTGTTACAAGTTTCTGTGTTGCCCATACATTACTTGGATAGAAGGAAGTTTCTCTGTTCACCTGTGAGAGAGGGGAGTTTTGAGCAGCCTATCTGTCCTTGGAGGAGTGGTTTCAGCCCAGAAGTTAGTAGTTTATCGTCCATTTTGGGCTAATTTCTATCTCTTTCACTTCCCCGCTATAAAAGCTGCATTTGTGCAGTTTGTACACTGGGCAGCGCCATTTAGCTAGAGTTAAACTATTCTCGGCTCCACGAAGACTACTCTTCAATTTTTTCCTTGGAACTAGACAGACCTTCAACTTTAGCACTCAAAGCATTCATTTCACAGTCAAGCACTTGCTTAAAACTCATAGCAAGCACTAATTAACCCTAGCACTAGACCCCCTATACTGTCCAGAAGGACAAGGCTCACTATTCGTCCCCACCAGCCAATCAGAAAAACAGCTTACTCTACCTATTTAGGCATGTCCAAAGGGCAGTTTCTGGTGTACTCTCCAGTCCTACTAGTGAATCTGGGCATTTTGAGGCAATGTTACAACTGCCTCATGTACACAGACAACCCTGTCCTCCTACCACCAAGCACTAATATAGGCGGGAGATGCAATTATACAGCCAAATTGGAGGTAAAGCTCTCTCAACCCAAGACTGGAACTAACAGTCAAGAGGAGAAGGGTAATACTTGCAACATACCACCAGTCTCACATAGACCTAATAAACCAACACCGGCAAATAACACACATGAATACATGAAAACATACTCGGAGGCTCTAAATAAAAATCTGCAAAAGCAACAGAGACCTCCAAAGCAGACATCCAAGCAACCTTCACACCCCATCACCAACCATGAAACACAAACTTCACATAATCAGTGTGCCACGCAATCACAGCCCTCAACACAAAACAACATACTCAACACACTAGTAACAGGTGACTCTATAGTCAGGCACACTGATGACCCACTAACTAGGCTGGACAAGGAGAAGGTTACAGTTAGCTGCCTGTCGGGTGCCAGGATCTGCCACATAACACAAGCACTCAGGTCACTCCAGAACAAGTACAAATACAACTCTGTCATTATCCATGTTGGTGTGAATGACTTGAGACGTACCTCCCTGGACTATATGAAAAGAGACATGGAAGAGCTCTCTGATCATGTAGCCCAGGCTGGTATGACCCTGACCCTGAGTAGCATCCTGCCCTCACCAAGAATGATGCCACAGTATAAAGAAAAAATGATCAATTTCAAAAATTGGCTAAGTTTCTGATGTCATTCAAAGGGGATCCAGTGTTTGTTCGCCTGGGATGACATGCTCGACAAGCCACATTGCTTCGCAAGAGATGGCTTGCACCTGTCACCCTTAGGCTTTCAAATACTGGCCAAGGCTCTTGCTGCTCCCCATACTGCCTTTTTTAGGCAAGGCTCAAAAGACAAACTTACCATCATAAATAGCACAAGTAACCAAAAACTGAGGGTAATGCTACTCAACGCCAGAAGTCTAAATCTCAAAATGCACGCACTCTAGGCACTCCTCAGTATGGAGAACATTGACATCTGTGCAGTAACAGAAACCTGGTTTAAGGCTCCTGAGAGCACCCCAGCACTACTAGGCTATAACTCATACCATACCTTTCGGCCACAGCACCAGGACCGAAACACAAAAGGCAGGGGTGTATCCATATTCATCAAGGATACCCACACCTCCAGGTTAGTGGTGCAGCACAATGCATCAGAGATCATCCATGTGCAACTAATAATGGGCAAAACTGCAATCTAAATTGTAGCTTGCTATAGATCACCCACCATGGCCCAGGACCCTCATTCCACATTTCTGGAGACACTGGGAAATATGAAGGTCCTACCAAACACCCTAATACTGGGTGATTTCAATCACCCAAACTTAAACTGGTAGAACCACTCAAGTACTAACTCCATTGCCCAATGCTTCCTAGCATTTATAAACTCGAATGCTCTGGATCAACTGGTTAACACCCCCTCCAGAGAGAACAACATATTGGACCTGGTCATTACCAACATGGGTGACCGGTGTTCCACACCGGTGGTCAACCCCTCACTGGTTAGATCAGACTATAGACTAATCACTCTGGATATCCACATTCCGCCCCCACCCCCACCCCCAATCAAGGAAACCACCATGAAAAACTTTTCAAAAGCAAACTTCACGTTACTTAAACCGAGGTGGAAAGGTTCACAGCCCCCATGCTAAAGGACAATGCTGTCCAAGCTACTGAAACCTTTACAAAGTCTCTCTATGAGCATCTGCAGGAATGCATG
Organism: Protopterus annectens; assembly: GCF_019279795.1. Lineage (NCBI taxonomy): Eukaryota > Metazoa > Chordata > Ceratodontiformes > Protopteridae > Protopterus > Protopterus annectens. The sequence goes on from NC_056726.1 coordinate 1,408,273,343, forward strand.
GATCGTGCTATCCCAAGTAAAACCAAGACTCACTCCTCCAAGAAAAGGAAACCAGTCTGGTGGACCCCTGCCATAAACAAGCTATACAACAGAAGGAGGAAACTAGTACAGAAAAGAGTAAAATCCCAATAAAGAAAGACATCCCTGATCAGTATCCACAAGAAACTACGATCCCTCATTAAATCATCCAAGGCTAGTTTCGAAAGAAAAATTGCCAATAACTCCAAAGATAACCACAATGCGTTCTTTAGCTATGTCAAGAACCTAAGTGGAAACTCTCAGATCTGCTCTGAGTTAGTGCAGAATGGCACAAAATACACTGAACCGACTGATATTACCAACATTCTGGCAGCCAGGTTTAGTGCAAACTCCCCCCCCCCAAGGGCCCATAACCATACCAGAAGAATGTAGGGCTCCGTCAATCACCGACACACAGTTTAAAACAGCCCTATCCAAAGCCAAAAACACAGCTTCAATGGGACCGGATGGTGTCCCAGGCTGTGTCTTACAAGACCTCCAAAATGAACTAACCCCTCACCTAAACACACTGTTCAAACTCAGCCTCTCTACAGGCTACATACCCACAGAGTGGCGCACAGCAACACTTATCCTGCTTCACAAAGGTGGAGCCACAACGGACCCCAGGAACTATCGCCCTATAAGCCTGACTAGCCTGGTCTGCAAGGCTATGGAACGCATTATCATGGAACTCATTAACAGAGACATTGGGAACCTCCAAACCTTGGATCCTACCCAGTTTGGCTTTGTTAAGGGCAGATCATGCCTACTAAACCTGGTGGACTTCTTTGAGATGGTTACCAAGGCATTAGATGAGGGAAAGGAGGTCCACACAGCCTACCTAGACCTCACAAAGGCTTTCGACACCATTACCCGTTCTACTATTATAGACAAGCTCACCAGCTTGAACATAAACCCCTACGTCATGAGATGAGTTGCCAACTGGCTCATGGATAGAACACACATGGTGAGAGTTGCAGGCTCTACGTCCGACTCTAAACCGGTTACAAGTGGCGTCCCCCAGGGCTCAGTCCTAGAACCTCTCCTGTTCGGTATATACTTCTCAGAGCTACAGGCAAGCATAGGAGGACTGTGGCTGACCAAGTTCACAGACGACTGCAAACTAGGGGCCATAATTGATTCTCTGGCTGATACAGACACCGTCCAGATGGGTCTCACTGAGACAGATACTTGGTTTCAAAATCATGGTCTCAAGCTAAATGCCACAAAGTGCATAGTCATCCCCTTTGGAAAAAACAAAGTACCCGTGAAGTACCACATAGGTGGTAGTCCCCTAAATACAGAAAATGTAATAAGGGATCTGGGGACCCAAGTAGATAGTAATCTCTCCTTTGATAATCATATTGCCAAGGTGGTTAGAAAATCATTCTATGTGGCTCACCTAATCACAAATGGGTTCACATCTAGAACAAAAGAGGTTATTGTGCCTCTCTACTCATCACTCATTAGATCCATCATTGAATACAATGCCCCATGTGGGATGTACCTTACAAGACATGTGCAACATCTGGAAAGACCACAAAAGTACCTCACCAAGAGGATTACTGGCCTCAAACAGATGCCCTATGCAGCCCGACTCAAGAAACTCCAGCTGTACTCTGTTGCATACCGCTTACTCAGAGGTGACCTCTGCCTGACATATAAGGCCATGTCCAACCCAGAATTGATGGACATGCTCCACCTAAAAAAAAAAACAAATCCCGGAGAGCCACATGCTCTAGAGATATAAACCTCACCACAACGATAAATAGGACATGCTGGAGGGATAGATTCCTATCCCAGAGACTCCCCATGCTTTGCAACAGGATTCCAATATACATCAGACAGAGCCCCTCCCTAACATTCTTCAAGAGAAACCTTGACGGGTGGATGGGAAACAGAAAATTTACCCCGGGGATCACTGCAGTGGCTCTGCTGGATAGTGGCACAGGGAACTAATGGCTCTGCTGGACAGAGGCACAGGGAACTAATCTAAGGGGGTGGCGAAAGCCAACACATTCTGGCCAGGCTTATAAATGCCCTTGGGCAGATAGCCTAGTACTTACCTATGAACCTATTAGAATCGGCAGGGAAAACAACTCTGTCACTTAAATAGAAATTATACACCTGGAGATTTATGTACAGATCTTTTTATACTGCTCAACTAATAAATAAAATCAACAGAAAACAGAACATTTGTAACAAATGTAAGTCCGACATAAATATAAATTGGGCTCATATGTTCTATGATTGCCCTGCTATAAGAGTATTTTGGGGGAGTGTTAATAAACTATTACAGGCACTATTCACAGATAATTTCAGAAAAGTCTTAAGTCTTTAGTGCTTTTTAATACACCCATATCACACAGTGTTAAAAAAGTAAAATATCCTTTACTTTGGGCAATACTTGCTGTGGCTAGAAAGAGTATTACAAAAAACTGGATATCTGAATCCCCTTCTACTTTCACTGAATTCAAGAATATGTTAAATGAAGTTTGTCATTTACAACTTAAAACTATAATTTCTAGAACAACTAAAAAGACATATGCATACCATATGTGGGTAAATTTACAGAATTTGTTGAAAAAAGATTAACAATTACAATGAATAACTTCAATTTCTTTTTTCTTGAAGTACTACATTTTATGTAAAGATTAATGGGTGTCTTTGTAAATACCCTAGATATTTTATTTTATCAGTTATTCTATATAGTTATTTGAATTTTATAAGTTACAATCTCTGAAATTACATTTTTCTGTGAAACTTTTGCAATTGTTTATAAACTTGTTTTATTTAAAATCAATAAAATTGTTTTAAAAAAAAAGATTAATGTGAATGGAAAAGTAGTAAAATTTTTGTAAATGTTTTCTTGTCAAAGTTCCATGGTAGTGTTTGGAGTGAGGTGTGACTGTCAGGAAAAAATTGGTATATTAGACAGGTTAAATTTAGAATTCAGGAATATATTGGGGATGTTAAAAGACTATCTTAGTAATACATCATGCTTTACATGTGAAAAAGAGCATGATGAAGAAGAGACAGTCTAAAACATTTAGCTTTGGTACTCCGCACTCTTGTGGGGTAGAGATAAATATGATTCTGAGAATGAGCAAAACATAAATTAAAACCTGATTGGAGAAAAAATGTTCTCCAGCAGGGTGTTAATGTACAGGTAATGCTGGCTGAAAAACAAATTTAGCACTTTATAGCTGCATATTAAGCTGCCGTGGAGCTCAGACTTTAAGGAAGCTAATAGCAAACATTATTTTATGTTCTCTAAGCAGCGCTTTTGCTGTTTAGTGACTGTAAAATTAAACAGAAAATTAAAAAAAAAAAATAGAAAAGTGTATGTGTGTGTGTGTGTGTGTGTGTGTGTGTGTGTGTGTGTGTGCGTTTATTTATATAGTATTTTTTACTTGTTGCAGTTTCAGTATGGATAGTTCTATGTATTCATGTTGTATATAATCCACAATCACCTGGTAATTGTTTCACATGTTACGCTGCAAAACCAAGGCTTTGTCAGGACCATCCCTCCATCCTCAAACGGTACTGCAGAGATAGAATGTACTTACCTGTTGCCCTAAATGAAGGTTTGTAGGTGTTTACTAGGCTAATGGCCACAAGGGCCTCTTTAAGCCTAGCCGATGCATTCCAAATCTCTGACAAGTTCTTGTACCCTTGATAATTGTAAGCAGGGGCTTGGGAGGAGAAACATTTACAAGCAGCGCAATCGTTTATTTATTGTTTCACATGTTATGTTGCAGTCTGTGCTTGTTTGACTAACAACCTCTCATTTCAACTGCATGTTAGTATGTTAAGAGCACATTCCGCTCTGTTGCCCATAATGCAGTTGCTTCGCATGTTGTGCTTCAGCCTATGACGTGACTGACACCCTTCCCTCCCCAGATACATAGCAATGCATAAACAGCACATACTCTCCTGTTAGCCACATAATCCACAGTCAGCTGGTCGTTGCTTCACATGTTTTGCTGTAGCTCATAGATGTTTGAATGACATCATCTCAAATTTTGCAGTGGGTGTATGTGTGTATACATATATTTTTATCTATATATTTATATATCTATGTATCTATATCTAGCTGTATATATACTCCCACTAAGCCATTGTCCTCTTTTCAGAAGAAACCTGAGATGCTATTCATGCTGATTAAAAAAAAAAAAAAAAAAAAAAATTAGATATAGATATGAATATAAATATGTACACTATGTTCTATACATAACTATATATCCTAGTCTAACTTTGTATATAAAAGCAAAATATACATGTATGTGTGTATAAATGTATACCTATACAATAAGTGAAACACGTGTGTATTTGTGTCTACACACACACACACACACACACACACACACACACACACACACACACACACATGTGTGTTATATATATGTGTGTGTGTGTATTTTTTATATATATATATATATATATATATATATATATATATATATATATATATATATATATATATATATACATACATATATGTGTATATATAGAATATGTATATATATATATATATATATCTATATATATCTATATATATATCTGTGTGTGTGTGTGTGTCTACACATATATATATATATATATATATATATATATATATATATAGCGAAGCAAATTAAACAAACGGTAAATTGAAGCACAACTCTAAATACCATTCAGTGCAATAAATAAAAACGTTTTATTATTAGGTTAGCGCTTTCACCACTAATGTGGCTTCATCAGACCATCTGCATAAACAAGAACTAAAAACAACTTATATACCATTTAAGTACTTACATAAAATGCTCAACTTTCAAATTGTAAACCATTCACTGTTGGACTAGCTGTGCGTAAGCAAGTACAGTGAATCAAATCCGTTGTACTAGTTGAATGATTTAAAGACACAGTACATCATTCAGATGCCTTACTTCTATTTACTTTAAATATTCATTAAACTATTCACTATTGTCTACAAGTGTAAAATATATCTTGTATCTAATCAACATAACATACATATAAAATGCATTTAAATACATTAAAATATCAACATAGAATGGATTATTCATCCAGACAGTGCATCTTGTACTACTCACTTGCTCATACATAGCATTCAATGGCTAACCCTAAAATACAACTATTACAGTTAAATAAATTTAAATCCAGTTTTATATTTCAAAAACATATGCAGAATTGTTCCTGCATTATGACAGCCTAATTTATTTTACAATCACATGGCAATTATTTAAAAACCTTTATTGATACATGTATTTTATTAGTACTCTTAAAACAAGAACCTGGGTGGGAGGGTGGCCTAATGGTTGATGAGTTTGCCTTACAAACACAAGTTGCAGGGTTTGAGTCTCACAAGGGATAATTGGCTAGGCTTAAAATGGCTCACAAGGGCAGTTAGCTTAGTACTAAATCTATGAACCTTTTCCAAAGCATAGCAATTCGTATGCCACATATAAGTCCATACAACTACTATTATTTCCCTGGACTGAAATTAGACAGATCCAAGTCCTACTTTATATTTCAAAACATGCTCTAAGGTGTTTTTGCTTATAACTCCCACCTTAGACTTCCGATCACCTAACTATCATCTTCAAAAGTCAACCTACTAGTGTATACATTTTTGCTCTATATCAGTACTCCCCAAACCAAAGCATCTATCGCATCACTTCTATACATATCTCTCATGTTAATCCATGCAAACCAGCCCGTGTTTCCTCAAGCTCATCAATCGCAACCTATGAACCTATGAACATACCAACAATAGCTATTTGAACTATCACCAGCAGATGGCAGCAACCACAATATAGCCATACAGAGCCAATATTTAAAATAAATGGAAATGCAAGTAAAACATATGTACAGGATGTTTCATATAATACGTAAGATAAATGTGATGCTGTCCCATAAACTAGCATATAGTAATGTAAACTAGGCTCAAACATAAATCAAGATGTAACTCTAAACACAAAACATATCATATAGACTAGTGCCATAACAATAACTATAGTCCAATTTAGCATAATAACAAATGTCCACACCCTGCATAACTATAGGTGTCATTCTAAGGGGATCCAGTATCTGTCTACCTGGGATGACATGATCGACAAGCCACGATGCTTTGCCAGAGATGGCCTGCACCTGTCGCCCCTGGGATTCCTGATACTGGCTAAGGCTCTAGCCACCCCTATAGTGCCTTTTTAGGCAAGGTTCAAATGACAAATTCACCACCCTAACAGGTACAGGCAAGAAGAATCTGAGGGTATTGCTACTCAATGCTAGAAGTCTAAACCTCAAAATGCACTGTCTCGAGGCACTCCTTAAAATGGAGAACATCGACATCTGTGCAGTGACAGAGACCTGGTTCACGGCTCCAGAGAGTACCCCTGCATTACTAGGCTATAATTCATACCACACCTTTCGGCCACCTAACCTGGACCGAAACACTGAAGGCGGAGACATGTCCATATTCATTAAGGATATCCACACCTCCAGGCTAGTTGCTCAACATAATGCATCCAAGATTATCCAAGTGCAACTAACTCTGGGCAAGACCGCAATCCAAATTGTAGCTTGCTACAGATCCCCCACCATGCCCCAGGATTCCCACTCCTCATTTCTTAATACACTGGAAAATATTAGGGTACAACCTAACACCCTAATAATGGGTGATTTCAACTACCTTACCATTAACTGGGAAAACTACTCGTGTACCAAATCTTGTGCTCAACGTTTTATGGAATTCATAAATTCCAATGCCATGGATCAACTTATCCACACCCCCACTAGGGGCAGCAATATTCTAGACCTGGTTACTACCAACATGGGCAACCGGTGCTCCACACCAGAGGTCAATTCCTCGTTGGTCAGATCCGACCATAAGCTAATCACCCTAGACATCCACATCCCCCCCACCCCCCATTAGGGAAACCACAGTAAAACATTTCTCCAAAGCCAACTTCACGCTTCATAAGACAGAAGTGGCAAACTTCACGACACCCATGCTGATGGACAATAGAGGTATGACTGCTAAATCCTACACAAATGCACTTTATAAGCACTTACATGAGTGCATGGATCGTGCAATCCCTAACAGAACCAAGATGCTATCCTCCAAAAAAGAAAGCCAATCTGGTGGTCCCCTGCCATAAACAAACTCTACAACAGAAGAAAGAAACTGTTGCAAAAGAGTAAAATCCATGATTGGAGAAACTCCTGGTCAGCTTCAGTAAGAAGCTGAGATCCCTCATAAAATCCTCCAAAGCTAGTTATGAAAACAAAATCGCCACTGACTCTAAAGACAACCACAAAGCATTCTATAGCTATGTCAAGAATCTCAATGGCAACACTCAGATCTGCTCTGAGTTACAGCACAATGGCACTAAATGTACAGAACCAATGGATATTGCCAACATCCTGGCAGATAGGTTCAGTGCTAACTTTATCCCTCTGTCATCCCCTAAAGGGCCCATCTCTATACCAGAAGAATGCAAAGCTCCTGTAATCACGGCTGCACAGGTGAAAAACACACTATCCAAAGCCAAGAACACAGCATCCATGGGACCTGACGACATCCCAGGCTGTGTTCTACATGAACTACAAAATGAACTGGCACCCCACCTAAATACCATGTTTAATCATAGCCTCACCTCAGGCTATGTGCCCACTGAATGGGGCACAGTGACAGTTATCCCACTCCACAAAGGGGGAGCCACCACAGACCCCGTAAACTACCGCCCATTATCCTAACGAGCCTGGTCTGCAAGGCTATGGAGCGTATCATCATGGAACTTATAAACAATGACATTGGTAATTTCCAGACTCAGGACCCCACCCAGTTCGGGTTTGTAAAAGGCAGATCATGTCTCCTAAACCTGATAGACTTCTTTGAAGCAGTCACCAAAGCCGTAGATGAGGGTAAGGTGGTTCACACAGCCTATCTAGATCTCGCCAAGGCTTTTGACACCATCCCTCACTCTGGAATTATAGATAAACTCACTAAACTAGGTATAAATCCCTATGTCACAAGATGGGTTGCCAACTGGCTCACTGACAGAACCCACACTGTGAAAGTAGCAGACTCCAAATCCAGCTTCAGACCAGTGACAAGTGGAGTACCACAGGGTTTAGTCCTGGGTCCTCTCCTGTTTGTTATCTACTTCTTTGTAGTACAGGCCAACACAGAAGGTCTTTGGCTAACGGAGTTCGCAGATGATTGCAAATTAGGAGCCATAATCAAAACTCCAAAAGATGTGGACATCCTACAAAAGGGCCTTGCTGAGACAGATGCCTGGTGTCAAAGCCATGGCCTCAAGCTCAATGCCAAAAAGTGCATTGTCATTCCTTTTGGTAAAAACTCAGTACCCATGAACTACCACATAGGTGGTAGTCTACTTAACACCGAAAGTGTGATAAGAGACCCTGGAACACAGGTGGACAGTAGTCTCTCCTTTGATAATCACATCACCACAGTAGTCAGGAAATCCTTCTATGTGGCACACCTCATCACAAAAGGTTTCTCATCCAGGAAAAAAGAGGTCATTGTTCCCCTCTACTCGTCACTCATTAGACCCATTATAGAGTACAATGCCTCTTTTGGTATGTACCTCACAAGACATCTACAACAACTGGAAAGGACACAGAAATACCTCACAAAGAGGATTACCAGCCTCAAAGAGATGCCCTATGCAGACCGTCTCAAAAAACTGCAGCTTTACTCCATTGCATATCGCCTACTCAGAGGCGATCTCTGCCTAACACACAAAGCTATGTCAAACCCAGAGCTTTTAGACATGCTCCACTTAAAGAAATCCCAATCCCTATGAGCTACATGCTCTATGGACCTAAACATCGTCACCACAATAAACAGAACATGCTGGAGGGATAGATTCCTGCCCCAGAGACTTCCCATACTCTGGAACAAACTACCTATCTATATCAAACAAAGCTCCTCATTAGCACTGTTCAAGAAAAATCTTGATGATTGGATGGGAGATAGAAAATTCACCCCGGGGAATCACTTCTGTAGCTCTGCTCAACAGTGGCACAGGAAAATAATTTTCTTGGGTGGCGAAAGCCAGGGTACCTTTGGCTAGGCTTATATAGGCCCTAGGGCCAATAGCCTAGTACCTACCTATGAACCATGTATATTAGAGGTATTCCAGCATTTTAAACAAATATAATGTTATGGCTCTACAGCATTATAAGCACCCTTAGATAAATAATATACTAGCTATGGCTCATGATTAGAAAGAAAGAAAAGAACGTATATATAAGCATTCTTTTATAATCAACCTAAATATATTTATGTAGCTCCATAGCATTATAAGCATCTTTGGAAGAAAAATATGCAAGCTATAGCTCAAGATAACAACATCCAACGTTAAAAAGGAAGGAAAGAGCGCACATATATATGCTCTTTTATAAGCATCTTGAAATAACACACCACAACTCTATCTAAGTTACTATAATGTAGTCCAAAATCCCTCACATTTTAAAACACAGCCACAGATACAAGTATCCTCAATAAGCACCCATAGATGAATAATGTGCAAACTATAGCAGCCGACATTAACAAGGAGTCGACATTTTTATTTATTTATTTTTTATTCATTTATATTTTTGTTGACCGGGAGTGTCCGACTGGACGTAGGTCCATTTTCAGCGGAGGCCCGGGGAGAAAAGCTCCACAGTTAAAACAAACAGACAGTAGTTACATTGGATTACATAGCGATTAACAATTTACATAGCAATTACTTACAACATATTTACAGATGAAGAACATAGTACATCAGTAGACAACTAGAATCTATCTGTGAAGTACATAACAGACATTAACAAATGTTACAATAAGAAGTTCCTGCTGTATAATAAGTACTAGGCTTATGAGCATCTGAGCTTGCTTTAATCAAGGTATTTAGTGGAGTGGAAAGAAAGGTAGTGGTTGGATGGGGTGGGTGATATTAGAGTGGGAGTTGCAAGGGCATAACCAGCATGTTTTTAGGTGTGCTTTTAGTAAAGTTTTGAAGTGAGTGCATGATGGTATGGAGGTAATTGTGGGTGGGAGGGAGTTCCATAATTTGGCTATGGCGCAAGAGAATAGTGCTTCACCAGGAGAGTTATTGGCTTTAGTGATCTGCAAGTGATTTTTGTTGCTGGATCTTAGTGGTCTGGTGGTGCGATAGGGTTAGAGTAGATTCTGGAGGGATGGGACATTTAGTGGATGGTTTACTAGTTTGTGGGCGAGTGAGAGTTGATACCACTGAAGGAGGTGAGGGAGTTCAAGCCAGCCCAGTTCAGTAAGTGAGAGACAGTGGTGACTACGGTAGGATGCCCCTGTGGCAAATTTGGCGATTTTGTTGTAGAAGGTCTCTAGCTTGTTTAGATCGCATTGCCTTAGGTTGGTATATATTGGAGAGGCATAAATTAGGGTGGAGATAAGGTGGGAATTTGCTATTGAAATCTTTGCTACTTTGGTGAGAAGTTGCTTATTTCTGTATAACGCTCCTAGTTTTTTGTGGACTTTTTTTATGGTCATGGATATGTGAATGTCAAATTTTAGTTTGTCTATTTCCACTCCTAGCAATTTGGTGTGTTCAGTTGGGTATATAGTGGTATTGTCTTTTGCTGTGACGTTAAAGTGAGAATTGTTTTGAGTATGTTTGGTGGGTTGGAAGATGAGTAGTTTAGTTTTGTTTGGGTTTGTTTTAATTGGGCATCAGATAACCAAGTTTCAACAGAGGAAAAGGCTTCCTGTGTGACTTTTTGCAGTTTGGGTAGGGACTGGGCTGAGCAGATGATGGTTGAGTCATCTGCGTATTGTATGAGTGTGCCATGTTTGGTGGCAGAGGCTAGATTATTGGTGAAAACAGAGAAGAGTAGGGGTCCAAGGATGGATCCTTGGGGAACCCCTATGGAGACAGGTAGTTGGGGAGATATGTCATTCTGCCATATAACGGATTGTTGGCGGTCAGACAGGTAACTCTGAAACCAGTTGGTGACTGATTGTGAGAATGATAGGTTATTGAGGACAGAGATAAGTTGTTTGTGTGGGACCATGTCAAATGCTTTAAATAGGTCTAGGAAAGTAGCAGAGGAGAGACAGACATTGTTTTTATGCTGAAGGATAGTGTTAGTAAAGGAGAGTAATGCAGTGGTGATGCTATGGTTTGGTCAGAAACCATGCTGAGTATTGGAAAGGAGGTTGTTAGTAAGGAGGTAGTCTGAGACCTGAGAGTGTATGCATCTCTCTAGTATTTTGGAGAGTGGAGAGAGAATAGCTATGGGGCGGTAATTGGTTAGTTCTGTGGAGGGTCCGCCTTTGTGGAGGGGAATTATATGTGATACTTTCCACAGTGTGGGAACGTAACTTTCTGACAGATCGGTTAATCAAGATGGATACTGGGTAGGTCAGAGCATCAGCTGCGATTTGTAAGTATTCACTTGGGAGGTTGTCTGCTGCTAATTTGGTGGGCTTAAGTTTAGTTAAGAGTTTTTTTATGTTGGAGGTAGGTACAGGAGAAAAAGAGAAGGCAGTGGGGAGATTACTAGTTGAAGGTGTGGGTTGGAGGGGAGGGGGGTTGTGTTGCTTAGCTAGTGATATTATGGTTTGTGTGAAGTGTGTGTTGAATGAGGTAGCAATATTTTCTGAGGAGTGAGTGATGTTAGGAGGAGGGGTACTGACTTTACCTGGGTGGAGGATGGAGTTTATGGAGGACCAGAATGGTTTGGGGCTGAGTTAAAGCGGAAGAAAAGAACATACTTATAGACGTTCATTTATAAACATCTTACATGAATAAACCACAACTCTGTCAAACTAACTTACTGAAGTGTATACCAAAATTCCTCACTTTGTAGAATATAACCACAGATATGAGTTTCCTCATGTAGACCAAGATCAAATCAGGATCGGTAGGACATAATTTTGAAAAATATAAATGCCTCAGGAAACAAATCAGTTACATCCAGCCACGGTTAGTATGTAAATGCATGCATTGCTTGTTACACATCAGACCCACCGTAAAACTTATAGATGGCAATAATACCATGTCCCCAAATACTAATATTCAATCTTTATATCAATAGGCCATTTTATAATTTCTGACATAAAAGGCTGAAATACATGCAACAGTGAACAAATTACCAATATATACCATAGATTAAATAAGTATATAACCTCCTCCTTGTAAGAGGAAAGTAGTATAACTTCCAAATATTTTCAAATATTAACAATAGTCACCCCCAAATTACTTACACATCATCTACCTAGTTATCCAGGTGGTGACTAAAGCTATAAATTGTGTATTAAAAACAACATAAATTATTACCTAGATCTTCTAGTAACACTATATAATGAATGCTAACTTTTAATTTCCACACATCCTATATTGTGATTTAGCAAATATGTATGAGATACCGTATAGTACTTAAATTATTGTACTCACTCATACCACCACAGCAGGGCTTGTCAAAAAGTAATACATTCTTATGTTAATGTTATGACATAAAAATAACATAGTATGCCACAAGTGGCATCATAACCCCCTAATCAATAAGAATAGATGTTATAGTCATTAGACATAAATGTAGTAAGCAGCACAAACTTAGGATATGAAACAATATTTCATATAGCTGGTCATCATAGGAGCACTACTCAAATATATCCTTTATATATTTACTCCACATATCCCATTCATTTCATATAGGACTATTTAGAGGGTAGCCCTCGTGTTTCTAATACACATTTCATGGAAAGTTTCCCATTCAGTCCTTTCCCTTTTTCTGCTCTTAATTTTAGTATCCACCTCAGCTCACTATTCTCCGTCAAATTTTTGATATTACCAGCTCTCGGTCCCGGAATAATTTGTTCCAATCCCATGAACTTAAAATCATGGTTTTTGCTACTTGCTTCATTATATCTAGACAGTGCAATAACTAAATCCTTAATCTTTAAGCTGTTAATGTGTTCTTTTATTCATTCCCTGAATATGTTATTAGTTTTTCCTACACAAAAATGCAGGCAACATCCACATTGTGCTAGGTAAATTATAAAATTATATTTTTACTATTACAATTGATACTCGTCTTTAGTTTATATAACACCCCTGTATCTGGGTGTACACATTAAGCAGTTTGTTTAATAAATTGGCATACATTACAGTGACCACATCTTTGTGTACCTATCTCCATTCCCTTCTTAGGTGCTATCCCATACTTTGGGTAACAGAGCATTCTTTAAGATTTTTCCTGTTTTTAAAATAGAAACTAGGATGTTCCCCTACTACTTCTTTAATCCGTCTATCAGTCATAAGTAATGGCCAATGTTTATAAAAAACATCTTTAACCCTATTAACATCACTAGTGTATGATTTAATTATATTAACATTCTTATGTATATTATCTAACTCATTATTTGGGCACCCATATTTTTCTTAGCAGAAAAATATGGTTTAGCTCTGTAACATTGGAAATACTTCTTTCTCCTTATATCCACGTTGATATAAGTTATTCTCCAACTGGGTAAGGCCTTCTTCAAAAATATGTTTTTTATTACTCAAACGTGAGACACTCATTCCTTGTCCTTTAATTACATTCCTAAACATACGTTTAGGGTGCATACTTGACTTATGCAAAAGGGTGTTTCTATGGCAATCCTTACAGTATACCGTAGTTTCAAAGAGCCCATCTCCTGTTATGGAGAAAAATATCCAAGAATGCTATCCCTTTTCTTGAATAACTCACTTCAAATTTAAGGAAAGTTGTTGTTTCCTCTATCGTTTGTACAAATCTTTGTAATAAGGGCAGAGTTCCTGTTCATACAAAAAAAATATCAAAACGACGATAGAATCTCACATTATTCTTATACAGTTCAAGTGGAAACATACATTCGGTCTCCCATTGGGCCATAACTGCATTGGCATAGCTATGGGCATAACATGTGCCCATAGCTACGCCTTCACATTGCAGATAATACGTACCATCAAATACAAAGACATTATATTTTAGGACTATCTCCATAAATGTACATATAAGCTCCACTATAGTTGCTCCATATCCACTTTTGTCTATAAGAAAGTTCCTCCGTATGTTGACCCCTTCTAAGTTAGGGATCAAAGTGAATAAAAAGGCTACATCAAGTGTTACCAAATACAAATTTTCACTCCATTGTAGGCCAGCATTAAATTCAAACAAACATTCTAAAAACTGCTTAGAATCTTTTAATACCACATCAACTGTGTCTAATATAGGTCTAACATGTCTTTCGACAAATATGGAAAAGGGTTCAGTTAGCCACCCTTTACCAGCTACTGTGGGTCTAAAGGGTGGCTTATGTTGATTCTTATGTATTTTAGGTTGCCCCTGAAAACATGGAATAAGGGGATTCTCAACTGTGAGAAACTGTACTAGCTCCAATGACAATGCATATTTTATCATATAATCATTCACCTTAATTTGTATCATCTGTTGCATGTTATGTATATTACCAATGGTTATAATCTTATATACTTTATCATCCAAAAGCATTGAATGAAGTGAGGTAAAATAAAAATCTCGATCCATAACCACAGTCATGCCTCCCTTGTCTGCAGGCCTAATGACCAGCAACGTGTCTTCTTTTAAACTAGCCAAAGATTCCTTCTCCTGTTGTGTTAGGCTGACATACCTATTACTATTTGTCTTCCTACCTAATGTATTATAAAGCTCATTTCTGGAGGTTTCACAAACCAGGCCAGGTGGTGAACAAACCAGTTTCAGTAGTGCCAACAAAACAGTTTTTATTTAATGCTTTCGTCTGTCTATAACATTAGACTTCCTCAGAATAATATACAAACAAGTTCACTTCACAATATATACCTTAAACAATCACATGATATTTTAAAAAGACCAGTGACATTAAACAATAAAAATAGATTAGTAAATAAGTAATTAGCTGAAATAAATGTGACCATAAAAGGACTTCCCCAAAAAACTCCCAATTAAAAGATATATGAACATAATTTTAAATAGCTCCCAATGCTGATGTTTTCGTTTAGGCCAGGAACTGTGTGGGCATTGAGCTGTATTTGCCATCATAATTTCTTGAACTCCAGCCTATCTTCCCATGGACCCCCCTGTATATCTTTTCTTATTCTTTCTAAAACTACAAACTTGAAGTGGTGTGTAGCATATTTTGCTATATGCTTATATAAAGCACTCGCAATGTTCTTGTTTTTTATATCTCTGTTGTGCTCATATATCCTCTCCCTCAAATGTCTAATGGTCTTTCCTACATAAAACAGTCACATTGACAGCATAATGCTGCATAGACTACCCCAACAGTGTTGCAACAGTAATTGCTTCTAAAGGTGATTTTGAACCTATTAATTCTAATTCTGTCAGTTTCTATGATATAAACACATTGTGAACAAAACCACATCTTTTCATCTTTCCTTTTATATTGCGACTATCAATCGATCTTTCTAACATGTTTTTTATAGTTGATCCCCTCCTGAAAACAAAGTGTGGTACTTGCCCTATCTTACTCAATAATTCTTCGTAACTACCAAAAATTTGCCAGTTCTTCTTTAAAATATTGCAAATTTCCAAATGATCTAAACTAAACTTAGTAACAAAGGAACATGAGTAAGTGTCTTTTCCCACCTGCTTTTTGCTAACAGAAATAAGATAGCATTGTTCTTTTCTGTTGTTTAAAATAAGTATAATAGTCCCATTATTTCTTTTCTTGTCACCTTCTTGCCAGACTTGATCTAATAATTTTTGTGGGTAGTCTCTTTCCAGAAACATATTTTTCAACTTGTTACTCTGTTCAACAAAAACATTATCCTTGGTAATCATCCAGGCTAATCTGAGAGTTTTTGGGGAAAGTCCTTTTATGGTCACATTTATGTCAGCTAATTACTTATTTACTAATCTATTTTTATTGTTTAATGTTATTGGGTTTTTAAAACATCATGTGACTTTTTAAGGTATATATTGTGAAGTGAACTTGTTTGTATATTATTCTGAGGAAGTCTGATGTTATAGACAGATGAAAGTGCTAAATAAAAACTGTTTTGTTGGCACTACTGAGACTGGTTTGTTCACCAACTGGCCTGTGTTTGTGGAACCTCCAGAAATACCTACTTGGTTTTTAACTTTGGTTCTTGGTTTTGACTGTTATTATAAAGCTCATCCTCACATATTTTCTCAAATGTTTCCAAAATTAGATGATTAACAGGCATGAAACTACTCAATTTTTTGAAATTATCCATATGTTTAGATGCATCTGTGGGAAAATCAATTTCAACATCACATTTCTAAGAAAGAGGTTTAAATCTATGAGGGTATCTGGTAAATCTGCCATTTGGGCTGGAATAAATGAAAGTCCCTTCTGCAGGACTTGCATTTCTGCTTCAGTTAGTTGTCTATGTGATATATTCCATACAATCGTTTGGTTTAGTTCTGTTGCCACATCTTTTTCAATGTGGGGTAGTCTATGTTGTCCAATTGTTAGTTCCTTTTCATTCTGTCTCGACTTCTGGATCGAAACTGCAGTCACCCCCCCTCTCCTGTCGAATAGGTAGTGGAAAAAAATGATAGCCTTGTGATGTATTTTGTATAGATTCCTTTCTCCTTAACACTAGTTGGCCAGGTGGTAGCTCATTTTATGTGGTCAGACTGAGCTGGCTTATAGATGCAACATCTGCATATGATGTTGAACTACCTCCTTGGCTTGTAGAGATAGCTGGACTATTAAAGATTAGTTTCAACTAATCTCTTGTCTCTGTCTGATACATGTCCATATTTTGGTGTTCTTTTATTTATCATGTTAGTTGCTAGGCCATCAGTATTATTGTTTTTACCTAGTCACTGGACGTCCTGTTCAGGTCTTGTTGTACGCTGTGGTTTATGCCAGGAAAAAACACTGCCAGCCATGGTTAGTATGTAAATGCACGTATTGCTTGTTACACATCGGACCCACCGTAAAACTTATAAATGGCAATAATACCATATCCCCAAATACTAATATTCAGTCTTTATATCAATAGGCCATTTTATAATTTCTGACACTGAAGGCTGCAATAGATGCTTTGGTTTGGGGAGCACTGATATGGAGCAAAAATGTATACACTAGTAGGTTGACTTTTGAAGATGATAGGCAATGAGAAGTCTAAGTTGGGAGTTATAAGCAAAAACACCTTCGGGCATGTTTTGAAATATAAAGTAGGACTTGGATCTGTCTAATTTCAGTCCAGGGAAATAATAGTAGTTGTATGGCTGTATATGTGGTATATGAATTGCTATGCTTTGGAAAAAGTTCTTGTTTTAAGAGTACTAATAAAATACATGTATCAATAAAGGTTTTTAAATAATTGCCATGTGATTGTAAAATGAATTAGGCTGTCATAATGCAGGAACAATTCTGCATATGTTTTTGAACTATAAAACAGGATTTAAATGTATTTAACTCCAATAGTTGTATTTTGGGGTTAGCCATTGAATGCTACGTATGAGCGAGTGAATAGTACAAGATGCACTATCTGTCTGGATGAATAATCCATTCTATGTTGATATTTTAGACAGAAGATGCTCTAGCTGAGAATCGAACCTGACAGCGTCTTACTGTGAGGCGACAATGCTACCGCAGCACCACTACAAAAACCCAGCACACATTCAAATTTTCAGTTCATGTACTCTGTTTCTCTTGCCAGAACTGTCTTCACTGATGTCAAGTCTTTTGCCCACCAAACATCTATATCTGTACCATGGTTCAAAATTGTTTTCAGTCCGTGCCAACATAAGATGGTTTAAAACAGAGCCATATCTTTTGGCTTCTCCTGTTAAGGGTCACCACAGCAGATCACCGGTCCACAGATTGATTGGCAGTGGAGTTTTTACAGTGTCGAGTTGCCACCCTGGCACCCAATCTTCACAGAAGGAGCACACACACACACACACACACACACACACACACACACACACACACACACACACACACACCTGCATATCTTTAAAACTCAGGCGACCGCAGGGAGAACATGCAGACTCTGCACAAATGGTGCTCAAGCTGAGAATCAAACCGGAGAACTTCTTGCTGTGATGTGACAACACTAACCGCTACACCACTGTAGCCTTTGTTCTAGAAACTAACAGGAAACATGAGGAAATTTCAGACATCATTCTTATAGAAAAATGCTTTCTCGGGTATACCAGTGTGCAAAATAAAACACAGCTCTTTACCCTCACAAGGAAAACTACCAGACAAACGATAAAACAAAAATGAAAGGCCAGTACTGTGTAAATCCAACCAAAATAAATTTATTAAGACTGTACTAAGCGCTTTTCATTTAGCTCGTAGGCTAAACTTCTTCAGACCTTGGGTAAACGAAAAGCGCTTAACAGTACAGTCTTAATAAATTTATTTTGGTTGGATTTACACAGTACTGGCCTACTGGCCTTTCGTTTTTGTTTTATCGTTAGTTTGGTTCTTTTTGGAAGCTGTCAACTACCAGACAAACTTTGACAATTTTCCATGACCTCTCTCCAGGAAAGCTAAAGCAATTTTCTTCACAGCAAGCTGAAGCTTCACACACTTTTCATACACTGGGACTAAGCCTAAGGACAGCACTTTTCTTTAGATCTTCCGACTCAAATGAAATAAATAGCCCTTAGATATAGCCCCATTAATATATAATTTTACGCTTTTCATTGCAGCAATCTCAAAGTAGCACAGATAAAATTTACATTCGCTGTCAGAACTATGCTGCATAACAGTTCAAAACACATTGCTAAAGAAAGTGATTTCCTCAACGTGATACAAAATGCTAATGCTATTGTTCTAGTACTGCCATAATACATTTAAAAAACATGAATATTGTATAATTGGTGAAAGATGGTACCTTTCATTAAGAACGTTCCATCCATAAGCCACTTTGCTTAGGTCAAATAAATTCTTCACAGTACACTGTACTAATGTCTGTTTACCTGTGCCTGCATCATGCATTCCCATCTGTATAAATTTTTTTTACTTCAAAGGAAACTTGTTAATGTCAATACTAAGTTGATCTGAACAACAGTAGTGATAGTATTTCTTTTGGATTCTGTTCCCCTGTTGCAGCATAACTTTACCAATGGGTAAAGGTCATAGTGCACTCAGGAGACGCACCTGCCAGTATGTAAACTAGGAGTAAACACAGAATATCCCTGGATACTTTTGCTCACTGTTTTAAGTCAATACAAACAATGTACCATTGTGCTTCAATAAGGTTGCTGCAGTAGTTATGTTCACTTGTTTTTCTGAGTTTCTTGTCATGTTCTGAAGAATTTGTTACAGCACATCCCCTGCATTTTCTAACAACTTACTTCAACATGTTCAGTACTTTGTGGACTTGCTTATCTGTTCCATATTCTATACAAATCCATCAATTAACATTACTTCCTTAATTTTTGAGATACAGTTGTAGCATGGGTAGTGTCAATGGAGCCTGGAGCATTGCTTCTAGTATCTGCTATTCTGCTATGCTACCCTGCAGTGGCTAGCATTGTCATCTCACAGCATCAGGTTCTCTGGTTCTATTCCTAGTTAGGGTGCCTTCTTGTGTGGAGCCTGCATGTGCCCCCTGTGTTCATGTAGGTTTTCTCTGGGTGCTTTGGTTTCCTCCCACATTTCAAACATACAGTAGGTAGATTGGACACTCTAAATTGGCTGTAGGTGTGAATGAATTACTGCGGCAGGGCTAACCACCTAGCGGTGTAACTCTTGGCTCGAGATGATTGTCAGTTGTGAAGTGACCCCCTGACCCCATGTCCAAAAATGGGAAAAAGGGGTAGAGGATAGATGGATGCTGTGCTACTTCCTGATGGACCAGACATCTGTACTGCTTTCCTACGTTGAACTACCTACCATTCATTGTTATGGGTCTCAACATTATGCAATTGCAATTAACTGGTATTATGACGTTCCAGTTTTAGATGTTGTGGATCTTTGAGTTTTTGATCTCTCTCTCTCTTTTTATTTATATATATATATATATATATATATATATATATATATATATATATATATATATATTTATATATACACACACACACACACACACACACACATACATGTGTATGTATGTGTGTGTGTGTTTTTCTAAAAGATCACAGCCTCCTCATTTTCAACCACAAACTATCTCTTGAATTTACCAAAATAAGAAAAAATATGATTTAAAACTTTAGAAGGTTCCACACATAATTCAGATAAGGTAAGTAAGCTCTTTTTTCCATACTTGAATATCTGATATCCATTAGGCTAAGTAATAACTTGATTCATTCAGTTTAATATATTATCAAACATGGCATAATGATCGCATTCAATAAAATCATTCAAGTAACTTATAAATAGATAATCCATTTTTGATTTATAAAAAAATCACAGAAAAATGTTTAAATGTTTCATTATAAATTTACATAAAACCCTACCCTAATTTATAATCTTGAAATTTCTACTTTTTATTTCTGGTGTTATGTTAACAATTTTGTTTAAACATTGTGGGATCTATGCTCAAACCTAATTTGCCATTGCATTCCTTTTCTTTCTAACATAATATCCACCTCTACCTTTCTGACAGTTAACTCGACAATCAAGTACAAACAAGAATCCAGCTGCTACATTTTCTGTGTGTGCATAGTGCATTTTGTTTTAAAGGTCTTGTGAAAAGACATTTTTACCACTTCCTTTTATTGTAAGTATGCTGTCATTATGATATGTTGGCTTTCCATTTCATAAATGTCCACTTTTTTCGTTACTTCAGTAACTAGTGTTTGTATTTGCTATATAGTGAGCAGCTGTCCAATTACTTCCTGATTCTGTCATCTGGCAGCACATTCTCATGATTTATGGGGAAAAACAGTTTGTAGTTCAATATCTTGTGGTGATAAATTGAAGAGAGTCCCAGTTTGCCACGAGCAAGTAATGAGATATATGTTTCATGATAGTGAATATTATTACCTCTTCTGAGCATAGCCTAAATCTATTAAAGGACTTGGTGGGACTACTGATTTCAGGCATCTGGTGAAGCAGCTCCACTTTTATATTAAACCTACGTGACACACCTCATCACAAAATGTTTCTCATCCAGAAAAAAAGAGGTAATTGTTCCCTTCTACTCATCACTCATTAGACCCATTATAGAGTACAATGCCCCTTTTGGTATGTACCTCACAAGACATCTAGAACAACTGGAAAGGCCACAAAAATACCTCACAAAGAGGATTACTGACCTCAAACAGGTGCCTTACGCAGACCGTCTCAAAAAACTCCAGCTTTACACCGTCGCATATCGCCTACTCAGAGGCGATCTTTGCCTAACATACAAAGCTATGTCAAACCCAGAGCTGTTGGACATGCTCCACTTAAAGAAATCCCAATCCCTCTGAGCTACACGCTCTAGGGACCTAAACCTTGTCACCACAATAAACAGAACATGCTGGAGGGATAGATTCCTGTCCCAGAGACTTCCCATACTCTGGAACAGACTACCTATCTATGTCAAACAGAGCTCCTCATTAGCACTCTTCAAGAAACATCTTGATGATTGGATGGGTAATAGGAAATTTTCCCCGGGATCACTTCTGTGGTTCTGCTTGACAGGGGCACAGGAAAATAATTTTTTTGGTTGGCGAAAGCCAGGGTGCCTTTTTGGCTAGGCTTGTATAGGCCCTAGGGCCAATAGCCTAGTACCTATGAACCTATGACTCAAAGATAGAGCTGCATGATTATGAGACTGTCCAGAACAGGAGCTTCACCTTTAGGGCAGCATGATCATTATGCCTGTATTCTCCCTGTCAAAAATAAAGGAAAGGCATGCTGGGCAAGTAACAGAACACTGCAACCATCATAGGTTCATAAACCATAGGTTCATAGGTGTGTACTAGGCTAATGGCTCTGGAGCCTTTACAAGCCTAGCCCATAGGATTACCCTGGCATCATGCCACCCGACCTTAGTTCCTAGTGCCACTGTTGAGTAGAGCCACTGGAGTGATCTCTGGAGTGAATTTTCTATTTCCCATCCACTCATCAAGATTTCTCTTGAAGAGGGTCAGTGAGGTCCTCTGCGTGACATGTATGGAAAGTCTATGCCATAGCATGGGCAGTCTCTGGGTTATGAACCTGTCCCGCCAGCATGTTCTGTTGATTGTGATAATGAGGTTGAGGTCTCTGGAGTGTGTGGTGTGGAGGGATTGGGATTTCTTTAGATGTAGCATTTCTAACAGAGCTGGGTCAGACATGGCTTTGTAAGTCAAGCAGAGGTTGCCTCTTAGTAGTTGATATGAGACAGAGAATAGTTGGAGTTTTTTGAGTCTGTCCATATAGGACAAGTGTTTAAGGCTTAAGATCCTCTTTGTGAGGTACTTTTGCGGCTTCTCCAGTTGGAAGTGTCTAGTGAGGTAAATGCCAAATGGGGCATTGTACTCGATGATTGGCCTAATGAGGGAAGAGTAGATGGAGACAATGACCTCTTTCTTCCTGGATTCAAAACCCTCAGTAATGAAATGTGCCACATAGAAGGACTTTCTGACCACAGTGGCAATGTGGTGGTCAAAAGAGAGGTTGCTATCAACCTGTGTTCCTAGATCTCTTATAATGCCTTCTGTGTTCAGTGGGTTACCATCAATGTGGCAATTCAGGAGAACTGGGTTTTTCCCAAGGGGAATGATGACACATTTTTTGGCATTAAGCTTAAGGCCATGGTTCTGACACCAGACGTTGGTCTCATTGAGGCCTTTCTGTAAGATGTCAATATCACTTGGGGAGTTAATAATAGCTCCCAACTTGCAATCATCTGTGAACATTGTCAGCCAGAGTCCATTCGTGCTGGCCTGTACTACAGGGAAGTAGATACCAAACAGGAGAGGACCCAGGACCAAACCCTGTGGGACTCCACTCGTGACTGGCTGACAGTCTGACTTGGAGTCAGCTACTTTCACACTGTAGGTTCTATATGTGAGCCAGTTTGCAACTCACCTAGTGATATAGGGGTTGCTGCCTAGCTTAGTGAGTTTTCTCTATGATTTCTGAGTGAGGAATGGTATCAAAGGCCTTGGCCAGATCAAGGTAGGCTGTATGAACCACCTAGCCTTCATCCACAGCTCTGGGGACTGACTCAAAGAAGTCAACCAGGTTGAGCAGGCATGATCTACCCTTAATAAAACCAAACTGTGTAGGACCCAGAGTTTGGAGATTCCTTATATCCTTGTTTATTAGGTCCATGATGATGCATTCCATAGCTTTGCATGTCAAACTCGTCAGGCTAATGGGGTGATAGTTCCCGTGGTCTTTAGTTACTCCTCCCTTGTGGAGAGGGATGACTGTAGCAGTGTACCATTCAGTAGAGATGAAGCCTGAGGTGAGGCTGTGATTGGACAGGGCATCAGGTGAGGTGCCAGTTCACTCTGTAGTTCATGTAGAACATAGCCAGGGATATTGTCAGGTCCCATAGAATCTATATTCTTGGCCTTGGACTGTGCTGTTTTAACCTGTGCAGCAGTAATACTGGGTGCCTGGCAATCTACTGGTATTGTAATTGGTCCTTTGGGGGCAGAGAGAGGGGTAGAGTTGGCACTGAATCTGTCGCCAGTTTATTAGCAATATCTGTTGGCTCGGTATAGGAGGTACCATTGTGCGGTAGCTCAGAGCAAATATGGGTATTGCCGTGGAGATTCTTCACATAACTATAGAAGAACTTGTGGTTGTCTTTACTATCTGCTGCAATTTTGTTTTCATAGCTAGCTTTAGAGGATTTGATGAGGGATCTCAACCTTTTGTTGAGGCTGATAAGGGAGTTTTTTTCCAGTCTTGGGATTTCACCTTATTCTGGATCAGTTTCCTCCTTCTGTTGTAGAGTTTGTTTATGGCAGGGGACCACCACATTGGCTTCCTTTTTTTTTTGAGGAGAGCATCTTGGTTCTATTGGGTATGGCGAGATCCATGCATTTGAGTATGTGTTCATACAGTGCATTGGTGTATGATTCAATGGTCATGAAACTATTCTCCATTTGCATGGGTGCCGTTAAGTTAGCCACCTCTGTTTTTAGGAGCCCAAAGTTAGCTTTGGAGACGTTTTCATGGTGGTTCCCTTTGTGGGGGGGGGGGGTGGTGGAAATTCCAAGGTGATTAGTTTGTGGTCGAATATAACCAGGGAGGAGTTGACTATTGGTGTAGAGCAATGGTTGCCCATGTTGGTAATGACTATGTCAAAGATGTTGCTACCTCTAGTGGGGGTAAGAACAAACTGGTCCAGGGCATGGGAATTAATGAATTCCAGAAAGTGTTGGGCAAGTATATTGGTACAGGAGTAGTTTTCACAGTTAATGGAGGGGTAGTTGAAGTCACCCAGTAAGAGAATGTTAGATTGGACCCAAATATTTTCCAGGGTGCTTAGGAACGTGGAGTCTAAGTCTTGAGACATGGTTGGGGTCCTATAGCAGGCTACGACCTGAATCGCTGTCTTACCCAATGTTAGCTGCACCTGAAGTATCTCAGGTGCATTATGTTGGGCTACTAGTCTGGAGGTGTGCGCATCCTTTATGAATATGGAAACACCACCGTCTTTGGAGCTTCGGTCCAAGTTCTGGGGTGAAATGTGTGGAATGAGTTATAGCCTGGCAGTGCAGGTGTGCTTTCTGCTGCCTTGAACCAGGTCTCTGTTACAGCACAAATGTTAATGTTCTCCATTTTAAGGAGTGCTTCGAGCAAGTGCATTTTGAGATTTAGACTTCTAATGTTGAGCAGCATGACCCTCAGATTGCATTTGTTTGTAGCTGTTATGGTGGTTATTTGGTCTTTGGAGCACTGCCTAAAAAAGGCACTATGGGGTGGCAAGAGCTTTGGCCAGTATCCAGAAGCCCAGGGGTGACAGATGCAGGCCATCTCTGACAAAGCATCGAGGTCTGTCAGTCTTGTCATCCCAGGCAGACAGATAATGGATCCCCTTAGAATGACACCAGAAACTTAGCCAATTGTTGAAATCAATCATTTTCTGCTTGTACTGTGGTATCATTCTGGGTGATGGTAGGATGCTGCTCCGGGCTAGGGTCATACCTGCCTGGGCTACATAATCTGAGAGCTCCTCCATGTCTCTTTTCATGTAGTCCAGGGAGGTGCATCTTAAGTCATTCACACCCACATGTACAATGACAGAGTCATATTTGTACCTGTTGTTGAAGTAACTCAATGCATGCATTATGTGGTGGATCCTGGCACCTGACAGGTAGCTGACTGTTACTTTCTCCTTATTCAACCTAGTGAGTGGGACATCAGTGTGCCTCACTATCAAGACACCTATGACTAGTGTGTTGGGCATGCTGTTTTGCCTTAGGGACTTTGGTCGAGTGGCACACTATTTAGGAGAGTTATGTGTCTCGTGATTAGTGTTGTGTTGTGGTGGTCAAGTGCATTTCTGCCTTGGACGTCTCTGCTGTTTGGGTAGATTTTTTATTGAGAGCCTCAGTGAAGGTGGGTGTGTTTTTATGTGAAGAAAGTGCTATTCTGGGTTCTGGAGGGCTATGTGTTCCATGTGGTAAGTGTTGACCCTCTCCTGACCAGCTATTCCGGTCTTGGCTGGAGAGTACGTGGCTTCCAGTTTGGATATATAAGTGCATCTCTTGCAAGTCTGAGTGTTGGGAGGTAAGAGGAGAGGGTTGTCAGTGTCATGAGGCTGTTGTTACATTGCCTCAGGATGCCCAAGTTCACCAGGTTAATAGGAGAAAGCAGAGGGAACTGATCTTTAAACATGGCTGGAGGTGTGGGCATTAATAATAAGTACTGGATTGTCTTAATTTTTACATTGTCTTAATTCTTGCCTGACTGAATTATTTTATATATTTGCTGACATTGTTTTCTGATCTGTTCTGAAATTGATTTTCTCCCTCCCACTCACCCTATTCCTGTGGCGTTGTTATAGTTGGTGGCTTTGCAGTTGCCCGCCCCTACTGTAATTTGATCTGGGACACACCTCCCAGTCTAGTGTTCATTCTACCTTATACAGAGAGAACATTTGAGAAGGCCAACCCACTTAGGTTCTTAACCTTGAATTATCTTCTGCTCCTCCTTCCTCCCTTTACACTTTACTAACAAAACAAAAATCTCCTTGTGTTCTGACTGACTGTGCTTCTCAGCTGATAAGTATATTTTCTGGCACTTTTTAACTGTTCAGAGTTGAATAAAACAATTGAATTTAATTCAGGATACATTTTACATAAATTACATTTATTTAAACTGTATTTGCTTTAATACTGCTACACACTCAAGTGTGCTAGCTTGCACTGCACTTGAATTGTTTTTAGTGCTGTTTTAGCTGCTTTCTGGAAAAAAAAAATCTAAGCTTGGTTCCTGTCTTTCCTGTAACTAGTCTAGTCCTGAAACAGATTTGCTGTATCCAGGACTGTTGGTAAGCTTTTGACCCCCCCCCCCCCAAGCAGTTCTGTGTTGGAGGGAAGCCTTCTAGCTTATCAGTGGGAATGGTAAGCACTAGGTAGCCTATCTACCACAAGAGGAGTGGTTTCTGGCCCAGAAATTGTAATTTATTGGCCGTTTGGGCAGTTTTTCCATCTCTTTCAACTTTCTGGTTTAAAAGCCCATGTTTGCACTTGTTTCTCACCTTTCCTGTAACTAGTCTAGTCCAGATACAGATTTGCTATATTCAGGACTGTTGGTAAGCTTCTGAACCCCCCCCCCAAGCCTTTCTGTGTTGGAGGGAAGCCTTCTAGTTTATCAGTAGGAGTGATAAGCACTAGGTAGCCTATCTACCACAAGAGGAGTGGTAAGCACTAGCTAGCTGGGTTGGGGGGGATTCAGAACTCCCACAGGAGTTTCGAAGATGTCTTATGCTGCACTGAACCACACATGCGCATTGTCCCATGTTCTCTCCCTGACTCCCAAAACCTGCAGCACAGCTCCACATGCATGTGGAACTCAGTACTCAAGGCAGTTCTGCTTCCCACCAGTTATGTCTGCAGTGCCAAGTCACACACACATGGAGCTTCCTCCATGATGGGAATTCAGTTAAGTTCAATGGGCAGCTTTTGTTGCTGCAGCAATCCTGTCCATGCATAATACACAAATGTACTTTACTGTAGGCTGTCCAGGAGTGAGTCACATTCCTAAAAGTAACCATGATCTGCAGAGAGCATTACTGGGGATCTGTAGCTAGCAATAAAGTAGGAGTTGGATTTATGTGTGATTTGGATTTCTAAAAGATTCAAGTTAGGGTAGTAGGTAAAGTGTTTATGACAAATGCAGATACTGCCTTACAATCATCTGAGGGACTGAATGCATGACAGACAGTAATCCCTGGGTTAGAATGAGTGCTCATGTTGCATTGAAGCTTTGTCTCCGAAACTACATAAATATGAATGTATTCAAGTTGCAAGAGGGGGCTCAAGTTCTCTCATCTTTCTGTTTAGATTCCTAACACTAAGTAGTGCTACCTTGGTGTCTGAGTTTGAGTTTGAGGTTGCTTTGTTGTAGAGTCCATGGGGGAACCATGCCTAACAAAGGCACTATGGGGGCAGTAAAAACTTTAGCTAGTAAATTATAGCTGTGGTATGAAAGGTCTAACCCTTCTCTGGTGAAGCAGGCAGTCTTGCCTGCGATCTAATCTCATGCAAATACATACATGATCCTCATGGAATGGCCAAGTGTTGAAGCCAATTATCTTGTCTAGATTTTCAGACATCATTCTGGGTAAAGACAAGGTACTACTCAAGGACAAGGCATCTTTCCTGCCTCTTAACATATGCATGCTAGGTTCCATGATGTCTCTCTACATGCCCCTCTGGGTAGAGCACATCAGGTCATTCACTTCCATATCAGCCACCACTGGGTCAGTCATTTTTATCTGGTTTAAGGTATCTTAGGACCTTCATGACTTCATGTCCATGGTTCTGGCACCAATCATTTGTCTGATCTATATTGCTAGGCAATTCTGTGATTGCCCACAACTTGTAGTTGTCAGCAAACTGTCATCCAGAGACCTTCTACATTTGCCTTGACTTTAGAGAGGTATAGTACTGAGCTCTATGGCACACCACTAGTAACTGTCCTCTTGCTGGATCTGGATTCGCCCACTTTAACCATGTGTGTCTTGTCAATGAGCCAGATGGCTATCCATTGGGTGACATAGGGATTTATGCCCAGTTTTGTGATTTTATTTATAATACCCGAATGGGGAATTATGGCAAATGTCTTGGCGAGGTCGAGGTAGGCAGGATGTACTGTTTTACCTTCATTGATGGCCTTAATGACTTTCTTGAAGAAATCCACCAGATTCAGTAGGCATGATCTACCCTTGACAAATCTGAATTGGGTTAGGTCTGGAGTTTGGAGGTCTCCTATGTCATTATTTATAAGGTCCATGATTATTCTTTTCATGGCCTTGCATATAAGACTAGTCAAGACGAGTCAACTTTATGGGTCTGTAATTATCCAGGTCAGTAGATTGTCCCCCTTTATACAGAGGGATGAATGTTGCTGTCCTCCTCTGTATTGGGACAGTGCCAGTCCAGAGGCTTTGGTTAAACAGATATCCTAATGGACCTGATACGTCCCGATTTAAGTTGTTTAAGAGGCAACTTGGTATATTATCAGGCTCCACTGAAGATGTGTTTTTAGCCTTAGACAGCACAGTGGCAACCTGTTTTTTGGTGATAACTGATGGTGGAATGGTGGAGGGTATTTTTGGGGTAGAACTGGAGGTGATGGGAAGGTGAATTTTGAACTGAATGTGTTGGCCAGCAGATTTGCTATAGCTTATGGCTGAGTATAGGTGATGCCAACTACAATAAATTCCGCACAATGTTGGATGTTGCCCTTAAGATTGTGGAAATAACTGAAAAATGCCTTATGGTTATCCTTATCTTTGGAGGCTATGTTTACCTCAAAGTCTGCTTTCAGAGACTTGACTAGTACCCTGAGGCACTTTTAAGACACCTGTATCCCCTCAATGAAAAGGCTGTCCCTTTAAATTACATTCCATGCTCTCTACCCCTCAGTATTAATATTAATCACTTTTTTTAAGTTAATGTTTCTCTGTTTCGTAACCTATTTTTGACATAAGTATGACAGTTTTGGCAAATGTGCCCTGCTTAGATGATAAACTGTGGAGATGGTATGTATCTGCTTCTAAGCTATCAATATCCTCAGTGCTTATGGATTGAGGTGCATGAGACTTCACACCTGGGCTGCAAGACATTAACTGCTCCTTACCTTGTTCTGAAATCTGATTAGACACGGAAGACTCATTGCAAAATGGGTTATATTCATCCCGATCACTCACCTTGTCATTATTTACAAGATGGTTTTAGAAGCAATACAAGTCTTATAGTCACAGGTGTCCAAGTCAGGCACAGGGAAGCTCTGAATAAATGAGCCACTTAGTTCACATACTCTACTCAGAAATATAAAAGCTAAAAATAACCTAATGCCATTGTTATCTTGGAAAACAAAACAACTCATGAGGCTAAGAAATCTAGTTTGGAAGACCTGGCTAGATGACAAGCACAAACTAAACTAGAAAATGTCAAGCACATCAGGAACCAAACTAAGTGTCAAGCAAGCCTAGACAAAATATATTATAGCATACTTCAACAAAGCCATGTAAATAACCCTAAACAATTCTGGTCATCCATAAATAATCTCTTAAATCCTAGCCAAACCACCCAAACCATTCATTCCCAAACAACAATGGCTTTATTGTGAACAGATTAAATTCTTATTTTATCTAAAACAGCAGCACCACTATTAAAAAAATAAAATCAAATAACTTTCCCTTAGAAGTTCTTCCACAAACTAACAATCAATCAGATGTATTTAACTTTCACCCTGCTCATACAAGTACTATAAAAAGGCCTCTACATACTAAAACCTATCTCTTTGGCACCAGTCAATATACCAGTAGAATATATCAAAATGGCTGCAGAAGCCCAAACCTACCTCATTTCCATATGAGTCAACTCAACGTTCAATAGAAACTGTGTACCTATACTGCCTCTTTATAGAGGTGGGCAATCTAGGGATATGTCTAACGACAGATGAATTGCAATGCTATCTCCACTATCCAAAGTTCTCGAAAAATTGATTCACTTTCAATTTCATAATTACCTCAGTGGAAATAACATCCTCTCCTCTATGCAGCATGGTTTCCATTCTTCCTACAGCATTCTCACTACACTACTTAATTATATCAACTATGTCGACCTTAACAGAAACAAATGTAATTAGGTCTTCTTCCTTTTCCTAGACCTTATCAAAGCACTTGAGACTGTGTCCCACAAATAATTACTAGGAAACCTCTCCAATTTTGGCATAGGTAAATCATCCCTTCATTGGTTTCCCAGCTACCTTTCTCATAGAAAATAGGCATTAAAATGGCAAACTGAATTCTCTTCTCTTCTTCCTGCATCCATTTAAGGACCTCAAGGATGAGTATGTTGTTCTCTGCTGTTTAACATCTTCATTAATGACCCCCACACATCTGAAAGACGTGTCAGCATAGTTGAATATGCTGATGATTCCACACTTATATATTCAAAAAAACTCCACCCAAACTCCCAAAACTAACTCAATAGTCCTTCTCATTAGAAACCTGGTTATCTCATTTCATCTTGAACAGCTGGAGGCTAACTAACACCTTTGCTTTCTGAGATCTTCTAAGCCAGGAAACCACTTGCTTCCTGAGAGCTTTTCTCCACAATCCTTGAATGAAAACATACTTCATTAGATTTATATCTAATGAATAGTATGAGTTACAAAAAATGTAAAATATGATTATTTGGTAGACAATGTGCTATACACATTGGTGTATGCCTATGCCCGGACCGTACCACAAAAGGAGGGGGTGTATCCATATTCATCAAGGATACCCACACCTCCAGGCTGGTGGCAAATCACGAAGCATCAGAGACCATTCAGGTGCAATTAACCATAGGCAAAACTGCTCTACAGTTTGTAGCATGTTACAGGCCACCCTCTCAAACTCAGGAACCCCACACAGCCTTCCTGAAGACACTGGAGAGTATAAATGTCTCTCCAAACACCATCATATTGGGTGACTTCAACTACCCAAACATAGACTGGGAACATTACTCAAGCCCCAATACCCTAGCCCAAAGGTTCCTGGAGTTCATAAACTCAAATGCTATGGAACATCTTGTCACCATTCCCACAAGAGGTGAAAATATACTAGACCTGATCATCACAAACATGGGGACAAAATGCTCCACACCGGAAGTATATCCCTCATTGGTGAGATCAGACCATAAACTAATCTCACTGGAGATACACATCCCGCCCCCACCCCAACAAAAGACCACAGTGAAGAACTTCTCAAAAGCCAACTTCACACTTCTTAAGACTGGTGTGGTATCCTTCAAGGCCCCTGAGCCATTGGAAACCACAACCCACGCTGCTGAATCCCTTACAAATGCTTTCTACGAACACCTCCAGGATTGCATGGATCAAGCAATCCCAAATAAAATCAAGACCCTTTCCACCAAAGGCAAGCACCCGATCTGGTGGACCCCAGCCATAAACAAACTTTACAACAAGAGCAAAAAGCTACTACAAGATTGAGCAAAATCCCTAAAAGGTAAGACATCTCTGATCAATACTAGTAAAAAACTACGATCACTCATAAAATCATCCAAGGCCAACTTTGAGAGAAAAATCGCCAAGGACTCAAAAGACAATCATAAGGCCTTCTTTAGCTATGTTAGAAATCTGGGTGGAAACTCCCAGATATGCTCAGAATTAGTCCAAAATGATACAAAAATCACTGAACCCACAGACATTGCAAACATACTGGCAGACAGGTTCAGTGAAATTCCCCCCCCCCCCAAAAGGAGAAATATCTATCCCAGCAGAGTGTAGCCTCCCAATCATCTCAAATGCCCAGGTGAGAGCTGCTCTCTCTAAAGCTAAAAACACAGCATCAATGGGACCGGATGGTGTCCCCGGCTGTGTGCTACACGAACTCAATGAGGAACTAAACCCACACATAAGGCTGCTGTTTAATCTTAGCCTTACCACAGGATACGTACCCAAAGAGTGGCATACGGCAACTGTGGTCCCACTCCACAAAGGCGGTGCTTCTACGGACCCTGGTAATTACTGCTCCATAAGCTTAACAAGCCTGGTCTGCAAAGCTACGGAGAGGATCATAATGGAACTCATAGATAAAGACATAGGGGACCTACAGACATTGGATCCTACCCAATTCGGCTTTGTCAAGGGCAGATCATGCCTCTTGAACTTGATCGACTTTTTTGAAGCAGTCACCAAGGCCATTGATGAGAGTAAGGCAGTTCACACAGCCTACCTTGACCTTGCAAAAGCTTTCGACACAATACCCCACTCGGGTATCATAGAAAAGCTCACCAGCTTAAATGTAAACCCATATGTCACAAGATGGGTTGCAAACTGGCTCAAGGACAGAACCCACAGGGTTAGAGTTGCTGGTGCCATGTCAGACTCCAAGCCGGTCACAAGCAGTGTCCCACAGGGCTCAGTCCTGGGCCCCCTCTTGTTCAGCATCTACTTTTCAGAAGTGCAGGCAAACATAGGAGGATTGTGGCTGACAAAGTTTGCAGATGACTGCAAAATGGGCGCCATAGTTGAAAATCCATCAGACACAGATATCCTTCAGAGAGGTTTCATAGAAACGGATAACTGGTGCCAGAGCCATGGCCTTAAGCTAAACACCAAAAAATGTATAGTCATACCCTTTGGTAAAAACAAGGTAACCCCAAGTTACCACATAGGTGGCAATCCATTAAGCACAGAAGAGGTTATCAGGGACCTGGGGACCCAAGTTGACAGTAACCTTTCTTTTGACACTCACATTGCCAAAGTGGTTAGGAGGACCTTCTACATTGCCCACCTGATTATGAAGGGATTCACATCCAGATCAAGGGAGGTCATTGTTCCCCTGTACTCTTTACTTATCAGACCAATGATTGAGTACAATGTCCCATTCGGAATGTATCTTACCCGACACCTGCAGCAATTGGAAAGACCCCAAAAGTTCCTCATCAAAAGGATAAAGGGGCTCAAAAATATGCCATATGCTGCCCGACTGAAGAAACTCCAGCTCTATTCAGTCGCATACCATCTGCTCAGAGGTGACCTGTGCCTGACATACAAGGCCATGTCCAACCCGGAATTAATGGACATGCTCCACCTCAAAAAATCCAAATCCACCAGAGCCACAAGAGCAAGAGACTTATACCTCAACACGGGTATAAATAGGATGTGCTGGAGGGACAGATTCATCACCCAGAGACTCCCTATGCTGTGGAACAGAATCCCGGTCCATGTGAGACAGAGCACCTCGCTGGCTCTGTTCAAGAGGAATTTTGTCCAGTGGATGGGAGATCATAGGTTTACCCCGGGGATCATCTCTGTATCACTGCTGGACAGAGGCACAGCAAACTAATGGGTATAGTATTCTTCAACCTAAGGGGTGGTGAAAGCCACACAACTCTGGCTAGGCTTATAAATGCCCTAGGGCAGATAGCCTAGTATGAACCTATGAACCTATGAACACTGGTGTTAGTGTCAAATGACTGTCTAAAAATGCTGATCTTATATTGCAGTTTTATAAAAGAAAAGTTGTATTTTGTTTGCCAAAAAAACAGTGCTGTGGGCAAACAAAAGAGTATATTTCTGTAGGTATGCAAAATAGATCCAAGACATAATTGAGGGAATTATTAACCTGATTAAGAGCTTTCCAATGATATATGACTGAGGGGATAACGTATTACTATTTTGTGATACGGGCAGATCAAAGCAAATTATGCATATAATAATTGGGCAGTATTTCAGAACAATATTAATCTGCAAAACAAGGTAGGTTAGATGGCAACATTGTATGCCTTAATGTATTGCATAACATGGCACTATTTATTCACCTGTGGGACACACAGCTTTCATGAAACTATAGGTAATAGCCATAACTACTTTACTAAAACAGCATGTGTCTCAGAATATCTTCATGTTTCCCACCATCTTTTAATGCCATTTTTACTAACATCCACTCCTCAAATACACCCCCCCTAGCCAGTATCAGACTCTGTTTTCCACTATTAATGTAAACATGGTATACTTTTTATACCTTTTTGCAAACACTCCTTAATAACTCCCCCTGCACATCCCATCCTGACTATTTTACTTGCATTCTTAGTAAACGTAGGTGCCACCTTGCTGATTTAGTTTTATATATCTCTATCAGGGCTTCAGAAATTAGACTGAAACAGTGACAAGTAGACTTATTTTAGGAGTACAGGGAAGTCTCCTGTAAAGATAAGTATACTCTTACAGGATGCAAAGGAACTCTGCTTTCATGATGACTATGCTCTTATACGAAGTAATGAGTTAAAAATGTTCAACTCCTACTAAATCCTACAAAAAGCAAATCCTATCTACCCCCAAGCAGCTGTTACTCTAAAAGATGCTATTCTCAATTACCTCTACTACGAGCACTACAATACCAGTGGTTATCCATATAAAACTTTTGTTGACCGAGTGATGTGCACTTAGTTGGGGAGGAGGTTTGAAGATATGAAAAAGAGTGTAACTCAGATTTTAGCAGTCTAAAGAGAGATCCTTCTCAATATGATTATTTAGGGCTCATTGGTGTGAGCACATGAGATGAGACTGGGAGAAGTTTCTAAAGTGAGATTTACATTATCGTTAGAGCCACCAGGTTTAAGACCACAACAGGGACAGTGTGGGAGGGCAGAAATAAATCCAAAATAATCACAGATCAGCAAGCATCCGGCGGTTGCCGAAAAATAAACCTTACTCCGTAATGCACTCAATGATGGTGTTCTTAAAGGATACACTGCTATGTATGATCATGGAAGAATTGCCATTGTCTGAATGTACTGGGTTCAACCTTTTTATTCAAAGATTACTGTTTCTTGTCATTTGTTGACTTGTTTCACTTCCTCTACTGAGGCTTTTTTCACAACTTTCCTGAGCTCATATTAAGCACTACTGACCTGAAGTTTCTGGTATGCTGAACTAAATAGTTGTTCATAAGTCTGCACTGTTAACTTTTCCTTTTAACAGCAAATTATATCTGCTAGAGTTGGTCACTTTGTCACATTCACTTGATATTAATTGACTGTACATTATCATTTATAGTAACGCAGTGAAAAAAGTAAAAAAATGACAGCATTTCTAAAACTATTGAATCATTACTATCTGAATATGGGGTTACAATATATATATAATTTACTGGGGATTTACCCAGGTCTTGCAGGCAAAACTTGTGTAACTCACTGGCTAGACTACTTTAGTACAGTTACACACTAGAGTCACTGTTGTAAACCAGATTTTTTATTTGCTGTACAAAGTTGGTTTCTGACTTGCAGATTATTGAGGAGTTGATTGATTGTGCATGTTTTGATTAATGAGGTTATGTGCAATCCAGACTTTATATTTCTGTTTTGCTAATGATATGGTGAAGATGTGGATGACTGCTATACTTGAAAAACAGGGTAGACGCTCATCAAAGGGATGGGCCGACACAGATTCACTGTCAGTTCCAGAGATACCTGTGCACTACTGGGAAAGAACTTCTCAAAAGGAGGGCACAGTACCACTGAATTTTACTTTTACTGAAAGGAACATGGGGTACTGTTAAAACAGCATACATTTGAAATGAAATGGATACATATTATACAAACAACAGATAGGTCAGTAAACACGTTAACATATTAGCATGTTAACAGGAATAAAACATCAACAAAATTCTTTATGCACTTCCCTCTTAGCCTCCCCAAAACACACACACACACACACACACACACACACACACACACACACACACACACACACACCACCATCACACTAGCTTAAACTGTAGCTGTACTTTCCTCCCAAACTACATTTTATATTTTCTAAGTATTTTTAAAAACAAATAAAGACAAAAGTGCATCATTGCCCTTTATTTATTATATATCTAGTGATATCTTTATATCTATACAGATGTAAAATGTGTATATGTGTGTATATACTGGTTAACATGTAGCCAGACTCTGAACTGTGTATTAGAATTCTTACAGCAGGCACACAAGGGTTACAGGGGAATGCTTCCTAACTGCATGTCAGCTTTTGAAATTAAGACGTTGTTTTCATCTGTGATTCTGTGCCTTCCCCACATCAAATGATAGATCTGTTTAACACTGCCTCTCTTGCCAAGATCTGAAGAAGTGAATATTAATTCCTGAATGCTGACCTTGTAAACACTTTTGTTAGCTTAGTAGAAGGTTTGTTGGGAAAGTAGAGATTCTTGGAGTTCAGTGTACTCTAAAGGACAGTTTGTTCTCTTAATTTTAGGCTGCTTTTGTTCTCTTAATTTTAGACGGCTAAAATAAGGCATTTGAACTTCTTTAGAGATGACAAATCTGCCACAGGGGAGTTTACTAATCTGTACTGCATGTGTACGTAGAATGTAAGTTACAAAAACTGAAGAGGAATGAAATGCCAGTTTGACCTGGCTAGGGAATATTTCAGTGTGTGTGTGTGTGTGTGTGTGTGTGTGTGTGTGTGTGTGTGTGTGTGTGTATGTTTATGTGTCTCAGTACACTGTATTAGCTGAAGGGTGAGGGGAAAAAGCTGAACTCACATAATTGTACTGACACCCTGACAAAGCAGTAAAATCATTTACAAAAATGCTACCTCATCACACTCCCAGGGGTACTCCAATATTGCTGATTACTAAGCGGTGAGCTGATGTTTTCAACTTTCATTTCACTCAGTCAGTCTCATCACTTCTTCAAAATTCCCCTAATACTAACAATCAGGCAACAGCAGCACCAAGCATTCCTCTTCATAACCTCCACTTCTAACCAGTCCCTATTATGTACATGAAAAAATGATTACTTAAATTGAAACCCACTGCCTTAGCCCCCCGACAACCTACCTGGTGAATACCTTAAGATGGCCACAAAAGCAATAGACTACCCCATCTCAAATCTAATAAATCGCTCCATCAGTGAAGCATATGTCCCTCCCTCTGGAAAAAAGCCATTATTTCTCTCCAAAAAGGAGGGCATTTAGCTGAACTCTTAAACTATAGACCCATTGCCATCCTTTCTGTCTCTTCTTGCTCATCCATAGTTTCATAGTTTCATAGTATAGTACTAGGCTATCTGCCCTGGGGCATTTGTGAGCCTAGCCATAGTGATGTGGCTTTTGCCACCCCATGAAATGGTACAAAAATGTAAAGAATAAATCTAGAATACTGTGCCTCTGTCTAGTAGTGACACAATGAAGGTCCCCTTATATAATAGAATTAGTTTACTGTGCCCCTGTCTAACAGTGACACAGATATGACCCCTGGGGTAAACTTACGATCTCCCATCCACTCATCAAGATTTCTCTTGAAGAGAGTCAGTGAGGGGCTCTGCCTAACATGAACTGGGATTCTGTTCCAGAGCATGGGAAGCCTCTGGGTTATGAATCTATCCCTCCAGCATGTCCTATTCATACTTTTGCCGAGGTTTAAGTCTTTAGCTCTCGTGGTCCTGATGGATTTGGATTTTTTGAGGTGGAGCATGTCCATCAGATCCTGATTGGACATGGCCTTGTACGTCAGGCAGAGATCACCTCTGAGCAGGCGGTATGCTACTGAATAGAGCTGAAGTTTCTTTAGTCTGGCAGAATAAGACATATGTTGGAGACCCTTGATCCTTTTGGTGAGGTACTTTTGTGGTCTCTCCAGGTGTTGCAAATGCCGGGTGAGGTACATACCAAATGGGGCATTGTACTCAATCATGGGTCTGATGAGGGAGGAATATAGGGGTACAATGATATCCTTGGATCTGGATGTGAATCCCTTCATGATGAGGTGTGCAAGGTACAATGTTTTTCTAACCACTTTGGCAACATGGGTGTCAAATGAGAGGTCGCTGTCTACTTGGGTCCCTAGGTCTCTGATTACTTTTTCTGTACTCAGTGGGTTGCTGTCTATGTGATAATTTGTGGGTACTTTGTTTTTTCCAAAAGGGATGACTATACATTTTTTGGCATTTAGTTTAAGGCCGTGACTACGGCACCAGTTGTCCATTTCAGTGAGGCCTTTTTGTAGGATGTGTGTGTCTGCTGGTGTATCGACTATGGCGCCTAGTTTGCAGTCATCTGCGAACTTTGTCAGCCACAGCCCTCCCATGTTTGCTTTAACATCTGAGAAATAAATGCCAAACAAGAGGGGTCCCAGGACAGATCCCTGTGGGACACCACTTGTGACTGGCTTTGAGTCTGACATTGCTCCAGCGATTTTAACTTTATGGGTTCTGTCCTTTAGCCAGTTTGCAACACATCTAGTGACATAAGGGTTTACTTTTAAGCTGTTTAGCTTATCTATGATGCCTGAGTGGGGTATTGTGTCAAGGCCTTAGCCAAGTCCAGGTAGGCTGTATGGACTGCTTTGCCCTCATCAATGGCTCTAGTGACTGTTTCAAAAGTCAACCAGGTTTAAAAGGCAGGATCTGCCCTTTACAAAGCCGAACTGGGTGGGGTCAAGTGTCTGTAGGTCCCCTATGTCTCTGTTTATGAGTTCCATAATGATTCTTTCCATAGCTTTGCAGACCAGGCTAGTTAAGCTTATGGGGCAGTAGTTTCCAGGGTCTGTAGAGGCACCCCCCTTGTGGAGTGGGACCACTGTTGCTGTACGCCAGTGTTCAGGTACATATCCCGAAGTAAGGCTAAGGTTAAATAGCATTTTTATGTGTGGGTTTAGCTCCTCTTGGAGTTCACGTAACACGCACCCCGAGATACCGTCAGGTCCCATTGATGCTATGTTTTTTGCTTTGTTTAGGACGGTTCTCACTTGGACATCTGAGATGACAGGGAGATTACATTCAGCTGGGATAAGTATTTCTTCTTTGTGTGGATGGCCGTCCATGTGTGGATGGCCGTCATGTCAGACTCATGGATAAGGGGAATCATATCCAGAAGTTACATCATTCCCCACCTGCCCAAACCTTTCATTGCCTGTGAATGCCACGCAGACAGAGGGAAGTGGAAGTAAAGGAGGTGCAAACCTTCATCAGCAAGACATCAGTCCAGAAAATCCTGCCAGACCAGAGAGGATCTGGATTTTACTCCAGGTTCTTTTTAGTGCTTAAAAAAATGAGGCTCTAGGGCTGATTTAGTAGATCTCAGTCAACTCAACAAGCATGTAATGAAGGAGCCTTTCTGAATGGTCACAATGCTGTCAGTTCAACTATTCATATAGCCAGGAGACCAGATGTGCTCTGTGGAACTTCGGGATGCTTATTTTCACATAAAAATAAATCAGCAACCAAAAGGTATTTTTGTTTCCAGTTGGGAGAAAATCATTTTCAATTTGGCCTGACCACAGACCCATAGTTAATCAGTAAATGTATGGAGCCAGTCATGGTTCACATGCAGTTCATAAGAACATCTTTAAATTTCTAGTCTCCCACCAGGACACAAGTGCTCTTCAGCAATTGCATTGTGCTTGCTGAGCACACTCAAGCAAATCTGCAGTCTGCGGCTACCACTCCACCCATACAGTATAAGAAGGAATCAGTACTGCAAAACTAAACAAGGATATACATTTTGAGCCTCAAGAGCA
The DNA here is from genome assembly GCF_019279795.1 of Protopterus annectens. Taxonomy (NCBI): domain Eukaryota; kingdom Metazoa; phylum Chordata; order Ceratodontiformes; family Protopteridae; genus Protopterus; species Protopterus annectens. Next base: position 1,408,312,999 of record NC_056726.1, read on the forward strand.
GGAGCACAGTCAAGCAAATCTGCAGTCTGCGGCTACCACTCCACCCATACAGTATAAGAAGGAATCAGTACTGCAAAACTAAACATTCTGAGCCTCAAGAGCAGGGTCAGTCCACCCAGGCATTTTACTTGTATGTTTTATGAGAGTGAAGTTATTACAGTAGCCGTATTTCTTAGTAGTTCTCAGAGTGCTAATAAAACTGACTGTTGTAGCCTTGTGTCCCCCCCCCAGCTAGTGCCGTAATCCTAACTGCCCAATAGACATTATACATTTAATTCAGATCCCTGTGACTAAATTAACCATCAAGCAGCCCTCTCAGTGCTTTCTGCCTTAGTTTGTATCACTTGGAGGCCCACCTGTTTATTTGCATCTCTATACATACCCTTCATTGCTAATGTATCTCCCTACTCTAATCTGTGTACAAACTGGTTACTAATCAGCAAGTCAATGTGAAGACACACTCCCAACCTTAATAAACTTTGCTGTCTCTTCTCTCCTTCACTTTACATGTATTTTGAATTATTACTTACCTCCTTTGAGGCCTTCACTGATAGATTTTTCACTGACTGCCTCTCTGGTTTCTTTGCATTCCACCTGGTTTACACCCCTTGTGCTATTTCCCTCCCTCAATACTACGTCTATATTAGAATCCTGCTGAGCACAGAGCCATCTTTAAATTTCTAGTCTCCCACCAGGACACAAGTGCTCTTCAGCAATTGCATCCTGCTTGCTGGTAAGCCATTAGACCTCAGGAATTTGTTTAAAATGTTCAGATTTGTAAAGTAGTACTTACTCTTTACCCTTGTCTTGGTGGGCTCTGTCCTGCTCCGTTCGCCCTTGTTAACGCTCGGGCTCTCTCCGCTCCCCTGGCCCCTATTACCTCCCGCCCCCACTACTTCTACATTTATAGTAATCACAGCCACACCCACAGCTCACCCTCACATCACCTCCACCAATCGCGTTCCTCAAGTCAGATCACATTATACCACACCAACTTGCTCCACACAAAATACTCCCAATCACTCTCATTCCCACTAGGCATTTTTTACATCACCCACACTGCTTACCCATCCACAGACAGTGCAACCCTATAATTCCTATTCAGACCCCCACCTAGAACCAACTTAAACTTTATAACCATGACTATCACACAACTAATCCTTTATAACACCACAAGTTATCACTCTAGCAATATCCCTAAACTTAGTAGCACAACACTACATTATGCACTCTCATATACAGACACCACACATTATTTTCAAGTTCCCTGTATAAAAATCCGCCTCAGGGTGTTTTTTTCTGGCTATATACCCAAGCAGAGCTCCATGTGGTCCTGCAGAGGGGTCCTGGCAACAGAGAACTGAAAGAAGCGACCACTTTCCAGATTTAAGTATTTTTTGGCTTTTTTTATCTGCATTGTCCTCTCTGGCTTTCATTTAACTAGCTAAAACTGTTTTTGTGTCTACCTGCTGATTTCTAAAGTATCTGCACTTAAAAGTAGCTTTTTGGTCGACTCTGGTCGATTAATACCGTTTTTTTGTTAATTTTACTGCTGAGGCTGTTCACTAAAGTGTGCTAGCCTGTGTAAATCGATTTTACTGTTTGTTTAATTGCATTTCTGTGTGCTTTCTTGAAAAAACAAAAAAAAATACTCCTTGTTTTTCCGCCTTTGCTCGACTAGTCTAGACCAGTATACAGGCTTTGCTGTATTCTGGGCTGTGTGTAGTTCCTGTGGTGGCCATTGCCTTACTTGGATAGAAGGAAGTTTCTGAGCTCACCAGTGGGAGTGGGGAGCCTTGAGCAGCCTATCTGTCCCTGGGGGAAGTGACCTCAGCACTTGAGCTGTAAATTATTGGTTGCTTTGGACCATTTCTAGCTCTTTTCAAGTTCCCTGTATAAAAATCCGCCTCAGGGCGTTTTTTTCTGGCTATATACCCAAGCAGAGCTCCACGTGGTCCTGCAGAGGGGTCCTGGCAACAGAGAACTGAAAGAAGCGACCACTTTCCAGATTTAAGTATTTTTTGGCTTTTTTTATCTGCATTGTCCTCTCTGGCTTTCATTTAACTAGCTAAAACTGTTTTTGTGTCTACCTGCTGATTTCTAAAGTATCTGCACTTAAAAGTAGCTTTTTGGTCAACTCTGGTCAATTAATACTGTTTTTTTGTTAATTTTACTGCTGAGGCTGCTCAGTAAAGTGTGCTAGCCTGTGTAAATCGATTTTACTGTTTGTTTAATTGCATTTCTGTGTGCTTTCTTGAAAAAACAAAAAAACAAAAAAAAATACTCCTTGTTTTTCCGCCTTTGCTCGACTAGTCTAGACCAGTATACAGGCTTTGCTGTATTCTGGGCTGTGTGTAGTTCCTGTGTTGGCCATTGCCTTACTTGGATAGAAGGAAGTTTCTGAGCTCACCAGTGGGAGTGGGGAGCCTTGAGCAACCTATCTGTCCCTGGAGGAAGTGACCTCAGCACTTGAGCTGTAAATTATTGGTTGCTTTGGACCATTTCTAGCTCTTTTCAAGTTCCCTGTATAAAAAATCCGCCGGAGCGTTTTTGCGCAGTTGGGTGCATAGCGCAGCAGCGGTTATACAGGTTTAAACTATTTCTGGCTCCGCCAAGTCTAGTCTTCAAATTTTCCCTTGAAAAGCTCTACTCAGTCTATTTAGCTGTATATATTAGCACTTGTTTTCGGGACTTCCATTCTTAGCAAGCACTCTTATACTAAAGTAAGCACTCCTATACTAAAGTAAGCACTACAGCCATCCACTACCCCCATGAATACCCACTTCCTTTAAAGGCACAGCACTCCTTTTAATATTCTAGCATGTCGAGTGGTGGACCACTAGCATCCTCTCTTGTTCAGCTGGTTAATCTGGGAATCTTAAGACAATGTTACAATTGTCTCATGTACACAGACAACCCTCTCCTCCTTCCTACTAACACAAATACTTGTGAGAAATGCAACTATATAGCCAGACTGGAGGCTGAACTCTCTCAACTCAGGACTGGCAAGACCAGACAGGAGGAGAAGGCACCCACACCCGAAGCAAAACCAGTCACACATAAAACCACCACTACTACAAACCAAACACATAAGAACACAAAGACATACTTGGAGGCCCTTATAAAAAACTTACCAAAACAACAGAGGCCTCCAAAGCAGACACCCAGAAATACACCCTCACAAAACATAACACCTACAACACATACCTCAAGCAACAGGTGTGTCACACAATCACAGCCCCTAAGGCAAAACACTATGCCAGAGACATTAGTAATAGGTGACTCTATAGTCAGACACACCGACATCCCACTTACCAGGCTGAATAAGGAGAGGGTAACGGTGAGCTGCCTATCGGGAGCTAGGATCCGCCACATTACACACGCACTCAGGTCACTCCAAAGCAAGTACAAATATGATGCAGTCATTGTCCATGCTGGTGTGAATGACCTGAGACGTACCTCCCTGGACTACATGAAAAGAGACATTGAGGAGCTCTCCGATTATGTAGCCCAGACTGGTATGACCCTGACCCTGAGCAGCATCCTGCCTTCACCAAGAATGATACCTCAGTACAAAGACAAAATGATCAGTTTTAACAATTGGCTTAATCACTGGTGTCATTCTAGGGGGATCCAATGTCTGTCAGCGTGGGATGACATGCTGGACAAGCCGCATTGCTTTGCAAGGGACGGCTTGCACCTGTCACCACTGGGCTTCCGGATATTGGCTAAGGCTCTTGCCGCCCCCATAGTGCCTTTTTTAGGCAATGCTCAAAAGACAAATCAACCTCCGTAATAAACTAAAATGGAAAAAAATTAAGGGTAATGCTGCTCAACGCCAGAAGTCTAAATCTCAAGATGCAGGCACTCGAAGCACTTCTCAGTATGGAGAACATCGATGTCTGTGTAGTAACTGAAACCTGGTTCAAGGCTCCTGAGAGCACTCCAGCACTACCAGGCTATACCTCATATCATGCTTTTCGGCCTCAAGTTCCAGGCCGAACCACAAAGGGAGGGGGAGTGTCCATTTTCATAAAGGACACCTACACCTCTCGATTGGTGGCTACCCAAGAAGCATCAGAAACCATACAAGTTTTACTCACCATAGGCAAAACTGCCGTACAACTGGTTGCATGTTATAGAACACCCTCCCAATCCCAGGAACCCCATCAAGCATTCCTGAAGACACTGGAGGATATGAATGTCACACCAAACACCATCATATTGGGTGACTTCAACTACCCCAACATAGACTGGGCCCACTATTCTAGCCCTAACACCCTAGCCCAAAGATTCCTAGAATTCATTAACTCGAATGCTATGGAGCAACTGGTCACTTCTCCTACGAGGGGAGATAATATACTTGACCTGGTTATCACAAACATGGGGCCCAAATTCTCCGCACCGGATGTAAAACCCTCACTAGTAAGATCTGACCATAAATTGATCACGTTGGATGTACATATCCCACCCCCACCCCCAGAACAAAAGACTACAGTGAAAAACTTTTCAAAAGCTGACTTTACGCTCCTTAAGTCAGAAATGGTATCCTTTAAGCCTACTGGGTTAATAGAAACCACTTCCCAAAATACTGAATCCTACACAAAAGCCTTCTACGGACATCTCCAAGAATGCATGGATCAAGCAATCCCAACTAAAACCAAAACCCTCTCCACCAAGGGAAAACGCCCGGTTTGGTCGACCCTGGCTATAAACAAACTGTACAACAAAAGAAGGAAGCTACTGCAGGACAAAGCCAAATCCCACAAGGGAAAGGCTTCCCTGATCAGCACAAGTAAAAAACTACGTTCTCTCATAAAAACATCTAAAGCCAACTTTGAGAGAAAGATTGCCAAGGATACCAAGGACAATCACAAGGCCTTCTTCAATTATGTCAGAACCTTGGGAGGAAATTCTCAGATATACTCTGAGTTGGTACACAACGATAAAAAATTCACTGACCCTACCGACATTGCCAATATTCTGGCAAATAGGTTCAGTGCAAATTTCTCCCCTCCCTCACCCCCGAAAGGTGAAATAATTATCCCTGCTGAATGTAACCTACCTGTCATCTCAGACGTACAGGTAAAATCAGCACTCAACAAAGCAAAAAACACAGCATCTATGGGACCCGATGGTATCCCCGGTTGCGTGTTACGTGAACTTCAAGATGAACTAAACCCACACTTAAAAACGCTATTCAATCTTAGCCTCACTACAGGATATGTACCGGAACACTGGCGCACAGCAACAGTGGTCCCACTCCACAAAGGGGGAAATTCCACTGACCCTGGTAACTACCGACCCATAAGTCTGACCAGCCTGGTCTGCAAGGCTATGGAAAGAATCATCATGGAACTCATAAATGGCGACATTGGGGATCTGCAGACCGTTGATCCCACCCAGTTTGGTTTTGTAAAAGGCAGATCCTGCCTCTTAAACCTGGTTGACTTCTTCGAGTCAGTCACTAGTGCCATCAACGAGGGCAAGGCTGTCCACACTGCCTACTTGGACTTGGCTAAAGCCTTTGACACAATACCACACTCTGGCATCATAGACAAGCTCAGCAGCCTAAATGTAAATCCATATGTCACAAGATGGGTAGCAAACTGGCTAAAAAACAGAACCCATAAGGTCAAAATTGCTGGAGCCATGTCAGACTCAAAACCAGTCACAAGTGGTGTCCCACAGGGCTCAGTCCTGGGACCGCTCTTATTCGGTATTTACTTCTCAGATGTGAAAGCAAATATGGGAGGATAATGGCTGACAAAGTTTGCAGATGACTGCAAACTGGGTGCCATAGTCGATTCACCTGCTGACACACACATCCTACAGAAAGGTCTCACTGAAACGGACAACTGGTGCCGGAATCATGGCCTCAAACTTAACGCCAAAAAATGTATAGTCATCCCCTTTGGGAAAAACAATGTACCCACAAATTATCACATAGACAATAACAAACTGAGTACGGAAGAAGTAATCAGAGACCTGGGGACTCAAGTTGATAGTGACCTCTCCTTTGACAACCATGTTGCCAAAGTGGTCAGAAAGACTTTCTACCTTGCCCATCTCATCATGAAGGGATTCTCATCCAGATCAAAGGAGGTCATTGCACCTCTATATTCCTCCCTTATCAGGCCCATGATTGAATATAATGCTCCATTTGGGATGTACCTCACCCGGCACATACAACAACTGGAAAGACCCCAGAAGTACCTCACCAAGAGGATCATGGGACTCAAACATATGCCTTATCCAGCTAGATTAAAGAAACTCCAGCTCTATTCAGTAGCATACCGCCTGCTCAGAGGTGATTTGTGCCTAACATATAAGGCCATGTCCAACCAAGAACTGATGGACATGCTCCATCTCAAAAAATCCAAATCCACCAGAACCACGCGAGCTAAGGATTTCAACCTCTGCACAAATATAAATAAGACATGCTGGAGGGATAGATTCATAACACAGAGGTTACCCGTACTCTGGAACAAAATCCCAGTTCATGTGAGACAGAGCCCTTCATTGGCACTGTTCAAGAAAAATCTCGATGCATGGATGGGAGATCGCAAGTTTACCCCGGGAGTCACCTCAGTGTCACTACTAGACAGAGGTATAGTATACTAAATAATGGGGTCCCACATGTGTCACTACTAGAGAGGCGCAGCTATATAATACGGGGTGGCGAAAGCCACATCACTATTGGCTAGGCTTGTAAATGCCCCAGGGCAGATAGCCTAGTACACTACTATGAAACTATGAATAATATCTGCCCACAATTGTTCAAGAACTACATCATGGACCAATTCAGAACTAAACACATACACTCTCATTCCTACTCCAAAAAAACACAATACTTTCTTGCACTTCTCACCAAGCTCCAACATCTGTATCACCATTTTAACACCAGGCTCACCATAAGTGGGGATATCCAACCCAATCCAGGCCCAAATCCATCCCGTCCAACACAAACTGCTCCAACATAAATGTCAGAACATAACACCCTCACTATCTTCATCCCTGGATAAATCAACAACAGCAGCAAAACCAACCATCTTTTAATGCTAAATATTAATATTAGAAGTATCAAAAATAAAATACCCGAACTCCAGGCCACAATAGCACACTACTCCCCAGACATAGTTGCTTTAACAGAAATATGGCTAAATAAAAACATAGCAGAAGTTCTCCCTACCGACTACAATATCATTAGACAAGACAGACCACTTTGTAAAGGGGGTGGAACTGCCTTACTGTATAAGTCCAACTTATCTGTACGTCAGTTACCAAAATCCTACCCCTCCCCCAATAATTGGGACATACTTATCTCACAACTTCAACTTCACCCTAAAAAGGTCATCACCACAATTGTGATCTATATTCTACCTGGTAATACACCTGCTAGCCTTGAAGACTATCCTGGTGTTCTTCCACATACAAGAAACCCTTATTCTAGGGGATTTCAACCTAGATTGGTTCACCTGCATATCAGAACCACCAAGTAATCTAGTAAATCTCCATGGCTACCAGCAGCTAGTCCAAATTCCAACTAGATGTAATAAACAATCTAAAAGGGAATCCATCCTTGACTGGGTCCTAACTAGCAACCCCACATTGTACCCCCATGCAGGCAGTCTCCCAGTCACCTTAAGTGACCACAACATAATATACTTTATACATAGTAGAACAAGCATATGCAAAACCACTAACTATATATCCACTAGAAACACAAAGAAATTCTCTCCTGAGGTTCTTAATACTTTACTCTGTAACTTTGACTGGACCACCCTAAAAACCCTCCCACTTGACCAGGCTGTTGCATATTTCAACAAAACATTTCTACAACACCTAGACACTGTCGCTCCATTGCACAAAATCAAGGTCAGAACCTCTACAAACCCCTGGCTCTGTAAAGAAACCAAACAAATCCTCAAGTCCAGAGACACTGCCTGGCTTTACTATCAAAAAAACAAAGAAGAACAAAGCCTAACTAAGTACCAAGAACTGTGCAACCGTGCAAAAAAATGCATTAGGCTGGACAAAAAATCCTACTACACGACATTACAAACTAAATACCAACAGAACCCCCAAAAAATTTGGAAAAATGTAAGCCAACTACTAAAACCCATCCAAAAGGCTACTCCCAAACCAACTACCCTTAACACAAGTTCCCATCGAAACACAATTCAACTCCCACTTTGTGAACTCAAGTCTATCCTTAGTATCACAGGACAGTTCCTTCCTCACTATCCCCCCCAACACAAATAACACTAATACAAGCTTTACCCTCAAAACAGTTTCCACCACTTCAATCAAAAGCATGCTCTCCAAACTAAAAACCTCATCAGCAGCAGATGACCTACTCCCCAGCTATTTCTTGAAACTCACAGCAGATGCTATTGCTATCCCAGTCTCCACTCTCATAAACAGATCAATTGTTGAAAACTATGTGCCCAAACTCTGGAAAATATCCTATGAACATAATAACTACAGACCCATTGCTTTACTCTCCCCCCCGGCCAAAATCCTAGAAAAATGCATCCATACCCAAATGTTAAAATATCTCCTAGACAGCAACATCCTGTCACCTACTCAGCATGGTTTCAGACCTGCCCATAGTACCACTACAGCCCTCCTCTGCTTCACAGACACAGTAAACCATCTCAAAAATGAAGGCCTGCAGGTGTCAACTCTTTTTTTGGATATGTCCAAAGCATTTGAAACAGTCTCGCACCAAATCCTACTAAACAAACTAAACCAATATCACCTATCAAATTCCACTCTTACTTGGTTCCAAAGCTACTTAACTGACAGGTACCAAGCTGTGAAATGGGAAAATTCTCTCTCCTCAGCTGCCCATAACTATAGAAGTCCCATAGGGTTTTGTCTTAGGACCACTACTATTCACAATATTCACAAATGACCTCCATACCTCCACACAGCATGCATCAATCATTCAGTATGCAGATGACACTATCTTAATCTGTGCTGCACAAAACATTCCCACCCTCCTGCAAACAACACAACTAGCATTTTCTGATGTTGAAAACTACCTTACCAAAGCCCAACTTATCCTCAATCCAAAGAAAACTCAGCTTATGATTATAACCAATTCTAACAAAAACACTGATAAGTCAGTTCACTATCTACTCCATAAATGCTACTCCAATCGCTCCAGTGGCACAGGCTAAGCTATTGGGAATAACCATAGACTCCCACCTAAAATTTGATAGTCATCTCAACTTAACTATTAAAAATGTACATGCCAAACTGGGATCACTCTACTGTATCAAACCATTTCTTACCAACAACACAAGCCATTGCTCGCTCCCAACTTCTATTCACCCTACTTTATGCATCTCCCATTCTGACTAATCTCAACAAAACTGAACTAAGCAAAATGGCAGCCTGCTATAACAGAATCGCCCACTTTGCTGCAAATTGCTCATCTAGAACTCATCACTGTACTGCTTTGAGACAGCTCCACTGGCTTGAACTGCCCAACCTTCTAACCTACAATCAGCCCTGCCTCTGTCATTTGATCTATTACCTCCCCAATAAGTGTCCTGCCCTCAAAAACCTAGTACAACATCACTCAGCCAAAAGGCCTCTTAGATCATCAAGCAAACTACTACTAGAAGTCACCAACAGCTACAATAGCTTTGGAGATGCACTATATAGTAGTTCAGTGGCTATAAAATGGAACTCTGTCCCCACTAGCATTCAAAACACATCATCCAAAGCCTCCTTTAAAGACCTCATCAGGCAACATCTCAAGCAAAGTTGGCAGTGCCATGATTGCTCCCCAGGCTAGTGAAAGTGGATAAGGTACACATACTAAACTTAGAGTACTTGATAATAGCTTTCAATCTTACTCACAAACACTGGCTAATCTACAATGTATGTACTGTACCAGTGTACTATGTATGTATTCTACCTATGTTCCAAATTTCAGTTGTACACCACAAATCTATTAATTACCTTTATTTTTAAATTAATATTTTTTTGTTTGTTCTCTCCACTGTAACTGTTGATGTGCTGCATACCACTGTAAAAACATGTCTTTTGTAATTTGTGTGTATACTGATCATGTCTAAATAACTAAATGTATCTGTAATTTTTCTATGTGGAGCTTTTCTCCCCGGGCCTCTGCTGAAAAGGGGCCTTTTGGGCTCAGTCAGACACCTCCAGTTAACAAATGTAAAATAAAAATAAATAAAAAAGAAAAATAAGGATTTTTCCATACCTGGACGATTGGCTCCTGGCAGCTATCTCAATGGAGCATTTTATCACAGTTACTACTTGCCCCACATTTGTTTGCCTTCAGGAATCACTATCAACATAACCAGAGCCAAACTACAGCCATCCCAAGATGTGGTATTTATAAGCTGTCTGATCCTTGTGCTGTATAAATTGGCAAGTTTACCTCAGTTTCTCGGCCATAGAAGTTTGTTTGTCTGATCTTCCAGGACAGGCTATTAGGTTTAATAGTCAAATGTTTCTTTACACCAGGTTTACTGTTGGGATTCTGCAGCAGATGCTTCAAATTTAGTGGGTTCAAGCTTGGCAACCACTGCACTAAATAATCACATTGTTAAAGGCATTCACAAAAAGCGTACAATGGAATAGAATTTGACAACCAGATCTCCTTTCATAGGTTCATTGGGATGTACTAGGCTAACTGCCCTTGTAAGCCATTTTAAACATAGCCAGTTTTCCTTTTTGTGCTCTAGTTAACCTATCCCATTTGGTTAGAAATTGACCTATCCCATCCCAGGGTCAATTATACATTACGTATATTCAGAATAACTAGGATGTTACCATATATAATTTAAGGGACCCATGCATGTAAAGCATTTAAGAGCTGCCTCTGTCCATTAGTAGTACTGGGGCAGTTAGATCCAAGTTGCACTTGAATATGTGCATGGATGAACTTTGTTTTATGCGTGTGAGGAGTCTCTTCCAGAGCAGTGGTGTCCTCTGAGGTATACCTGTCCCTCCAAACCATTCTGTTAAATTTGCAGAAGTGGTTTAGATCACTAGACAAGAGTATTTCTAATGCCATTTGACTTAGTTATGTGCAGTAAATCTATCAGTATTGGGTCAGAGGATGCCTTCTGAGCCAGACACAGGCCATTTCTTAGCAGTCTGTATGATACAGAGTATAGTAACAGGGCTTTGAGTCTGTCCATGTAGGACATGTTTTTTAGGCCTTTTATATACCTTTAGTAAGGTACCACTGTGGCCATTCCAGTTGTATGTGTCTGGACAGATACATGCCAAAGGGGGCATTATATTCAATGATTGGACTAATGAGGGTTGAGTAATGGGAAGCAATGACATTCCTACATTTAGACACAATCCCTTTGCTTATAAGCTGTGCAATATAGGACTTTCTTACAACAGTGAACACGCTGGTCAAAAGTTAGGTCACTGTCCACATAAGTTCCCAAATCACCAACAACTGGGTAAACTCTTAGGGATGTACTGTTAATGTAGTATTTCCCCCAGGATAGACGACTTCCCAAAAGATGCAATGATGGATTTTTGGCATTTAGGTTTCAGTCCATGATTTTGGCACCAGGTATTTATTTGGGAGAAATCTTCTTGCTGGATGGCTAAGTCATTTGGGGATTGAGTGACTGCTCCTATCTTGCAGTCATCTGCAAACTTAGCCAGCCATAGCTGTTTGGTATTGGATTTTACTTTAAAAACGTAGATGCCAAACAGGAGAGATCCCAGCACAGATCCTTGAGGGACTTCACTGGAGAGGGATAAAGTTAGAGACACATTTATAGGCCAGTAGTTCCCTATATCTTCTTCCTCAGTGCTGTGTTGTGCTTTTGAGATTATGAACATAAATAAAAAATGCTTTGTGATTGACTTGGTTAGCTGTTTTAGGCATGAACTTGGCTTTGGTGGATTTTATTAAACTCCTGAGTTGTTTATTTCAGTGACAATGGCTGTAACATTCTGGGATTTACTGTTCTTACTTTTGGTCAAAATTATTTTCCTTTTATTATAAAGCTTATTGATATTATGGGTCCACCATGTGGGTTTTTCTGGGGTTTGCCCTGCACTTGTTCCTACAAGGTACAGTTGCATCTGTGCAGCTGCTTACATGCTGGTATAGTGTGGTGATGTATGTTGCTGCATATTCAATGGAGTTGACTGATTTGGTGTGGATATGAAGCTTCCCAAATAGGTATTTTGTATTAAAGAAATTGTTAAAGGTACCTTGGGTAGAAGGGACCAGAGAAATCTAACATTCTGTTAAGAACATAACTTACAATGTTCTTAGTCATCAATGTTGCAATACTGATTCTTGTTTTTTTCTGCCATGCACAAGCTCGTGACTGCCCTGATTTCCAGAATCTTTACATTATTACTAGATGACAGATGTCCTAACCCTGTTGTCTGGATGCCAGGGTGCAGTTCTTTCTAGCTGTGCAGTCTGATGCAGTTTACATGTGGTCAAAATGCTTGCAGTCCATCGGTCAGTTCTTTTTTTCCAGAGTGCTTGCTTCCTCCCTCCAGTCAGATAAATACTCCCTTGGGAATTACTCTTGATTTAATTTAATGTTTAAAAAGGTCAACAATTGCTTGAAGTGTGGGAAGCAAATCCCGCATAAATGTTTTCACTCGTGTTGTCTGTTTTGCTTGGGGCCTCAGCATGATGTCTATAATTGTCCTGACTATGCAAAATACCATTCGAAACCCCCCCAAATATAGAGCTCCTGTATTGGCCTCCCATATGGAGTCCTCATCTTTAGTTCTCAAGTGGTGTTGTAGCCCACTGCTACCACAGGGCCTTCAGAAACACCGGGTTCTGCTAGCATCATTCCGAAGAAATGGAAAGGTAAAAAAAAATAAAAAGGACTTTAACATTTATGAGAAAGCTCCAGTTCTAGTCCTAAGTCTACTGATCTGGGTGAGGCACCTTTGGAGCCCACTGGTCTAGTGAATCCCAGGCCCAAACCCTCTGATGTGACCCCTGTGGGGCCAGCCATGGTTTTTGCCCTACCTACCACTGTTACTATGACACAGGCATCTGTAGGGTCTGAGGTTGCTCAGCGTGCCTCTACATTCGATGCTTTAGTTGTAGGTCTTGAGGGCATCACTTTGGCTACAACTGCAACCGCAACCTCATGTCATCCCTTCTAAATGGACACTGTAGAATAGTTTATGTGAGCTGTACCTTTTAAGAAGCACTTCCAAGGACAGCATGTGCATATAAATAGCAAGCACATGCTCGCTTCAGTGCTATTTTGAGATTGCAGACAGAGAGTGAGCATGTATGAGTGTGATAGCTAGTTTTTTTCTAAGTTTATCTAAGTTAACTTTATTAAGCCTCAATCCTGATGTATTTGTGCATAATAAAGCTGCTTGGACAGAACCCATAAATGCTCATCTGTTTTATCCTGACCAGATGAGGGACATGGTGCCAGAACCAGGATTCCAGAGACTGCTTTTCTGAGCTACAAGGTGCAGAGTTAACAGTGAAGGTAAACTAAGTGAGCCAAGTATAGAAAAGGGCCAGAAACGAACCAAAGGTAATGAAAACTTGAATTAACAATTTATTTATTAAAAAAGATAAAACAGAGCATTACAAGAGCACAGAACCCATTAAGCAAGCAAGAGGCACAAAAAGTATACTGTGTAAAATTAAGATATTTGATAAAACGATTATCAGAAATGCCCTTAAGGGGTTTGGAACTACCTCAGAATTACAAAACAAGCATGTTTAGTGTAAAATGAGCACAAGAAAAGTATAATGGGCATGAGAAGAGATTAAAGGGGTGGGAGGCTGGTATAATATTTAAGTTGTTTATCTCACAGGCACAAAGTGCAGGGTTTGATTCTCACATGGGGTATTTGGCTAGGCTTAAAATGGCCCCTGAGGGCAGTTAGCCTAGTACAAATCTATGAACCTAAACAAAATACTCGAAAAATGCATTCAGTCACAACTCTGACATTACTTCACACAAAAGAACTTCCTCTCTTCATCTCAGCATGGCTTCCGTCCTCACCACAGTACCTTTACTGCTTTACTTAGTTTCACCAATACAGTAAACACAAACAAGAATGATGGAAACCTACCCTCTTCCTTGATTTATCCAAGGCATTTGATACAGTCTCTCACTCTGTTCTTCTACACAAACGTCATAACCTAGGACTTGCTACTACTGCTATATCATGTTTTAGTATCTACCTCCAAAACAGAGCTCAAGCTGTCAAGTGGCAAAAAGACATCTTGTCTTTCCTCTCTGGCCCATTCTGTCCATAAACTCTCTATTATACTCAGGCAAAAGTGATAATACCTCCCTTGATCCGGACATGGCCCCAGCTGAAACTGCCTCACTTTTTAATTCATTCGTTAAAAACAGTATAGTCAATCTCACTGCTAACTTCCCACTAATCAACTCACTGCCCCCAGACCCATCTGCTACAACAAGAGCAAATTTCTCTCTCGTACCCACACCTACCTCCACCATAAAAAACTCCTGCTTAAACTTAAACCCAAATCAAATGCTCCACATAACTTACCACCAGAATTCCTCCAAAAATCAGCAGACACTATAGCCTATCCCATTAGTATACTACTAAACATATCCATTCAAGAGTCCTTCATTTCTACCATCTGGAAAAAGGCATTTATCCTCCCTCTCCACAAAGGTGGAAACAATAATGATATATTTAACCTCCATCCAATTGTCATCCTCTCTCTCTTCTCCAAACTTTTGGAAAAATGTATCCATAGCCAACTACTTAACTACCTACTACACCACAACCTCCTCCCCCAACTCAACATGGGTTTAGGCCTAGTCACAGCGCCACCACTACTCTTATATCTTTCTTGGACACAGCCAACCATGCTCGAGACTCAGGATACCTTGTCTACTCAGTATTTCTTGACCTTTCCAAGGCATTCAATACTGTCCCCCACCCACTTCTTCTGACCAAACTCTCCAATTTAGGCATATATCCCCATACCCTAGGCTGGTTTTCTAACTACCTTACAGATAGACAACAAGCAACCAGATGGCACCAATCTCTCTCTTCTTTCCTCAACATCAATACTGGAGTCCCACAAGGGTCCATACTAGGTCCACTGCTCTTCAGCATTTTCATTAATGATTTCCATACCAGCATACCTCATGCTAATGTCATCCAATATGCAGATGGCTCCTCCATCATCTACATGGCCAAGTCTACTTCAGAACTGCTTACACTCACCCAAAATGCCTTCACCTCCCCTGAGACCTGGATGTATAATAACAATTTAACCTAAATGCTAATAAAACCAAACTCATGTTATTCACCCCCCAAAATAAAACAATACCCCTAACCAAAAATTAGTTTACCATCAACTCACTCAATAACACTTGCCTCAAAGTAATCCTATACACCAAATTTCTAGGGGGTCATCAGAGACGAACACCTACTTTCAACCAGTATATTAACACAAACATATAAAAAAAAAAACATCAGAAACTAGGCATCCTGTGCAGGCACAAACACTTCTTCACTTATGCAGCAAGACTATCCCTTGCCTCTTCCTTTATATTTCCTTCCTTGCTCTATGATGCACTTCTCCTTACTAATATGCAAATCTCTTTTAAATCCAAACTGGACTCATGCTACAATAAAATCGCAAAATTTGTAACCAGCGGCAAGCACTTCTCCCACCACTGCATATCACTCCAATGTCTGAACTGGTTAGAAACTTCCCCAACATCTAACATACCTGCAATAAACCACAGTTTATAAGCTAATCTATAAGCCTTCTAGTTGTCCTGCCCTTTCCTCTCTGTTCACCATGTATCACCCAAACAGACCTCTGTGATCAGTCAATCACATGCTTCTTAATGTACCAAAACCTAACCTTTCCGCCGGTCACATGCATTACCCATATGCTATAGCAAAACTATGGAATGCTCTCCCTCCTTAAATTAGGTCTACTAGTAACCATGAATGCTTTACAACTTTGCTGAAACAACACCTGTTCTCCTATTGGCTATGTACTTGTACCAGCACTGACAATAAAAAAAACAATATTTCTAGCCTTCCTACTTTTCCTCCCAATCTCACTTTCAGCTCAGACTCCTCATATATACATTCAGTACTTCCAACTTACTAAGTCTAACATGTGCCACCCAGCCACACATAATCTACTATATCAGTTACTTAGCATATCTTCACTCTTGATGCCTATATAGCAGTAGCTCTAAGGCTATACCTTACTCTCAGTATCTTTAATCTGCTGTTCTCCATCTTTCTCTCTCTACTGCAAAACTGCAATACTGTGCTGTTCACACATTTGCTATTATCCCACGTCATCAATTGTATTCTTGTTTGGCAGCATACTTAAAATCTAACATCTCTATAACTAGTATTTTCTATTTTATTATATCCCCTATTCTGTAATGTGTTCTGTACCATCGCTGCTTGATTTCTGTATTTTGATTCTGCAGCTTTCTCGTATTTGTTTTTGGAGCTTTTCTCCCTGGGCATCTACTGAAAACAGGCTCACCCTGGCCCAATAGACCTCTTGGTAAACAAATGCAAATAAATAATAAATAAATAAGTGTACAACAAGGATCAATCATGGTGCCCATTCTCTTTAACATCTTCATCAATGACCTACATAAAGACTGTAAAACTGCATTCCTAGTACAGTATGCAGATAACACCATGATTATCTGTATCACAAAAGACATCAACAAACAAGAACTTACCCAGGAGTCCTTCTCCTCTATAGAAAACTGGATGACATCTGCTCAGCTATTCCTAAACCCAAATAAATCCAAACTAGTCCTGTTTACTCCAAAAAGGCTTGCAGTCAACAAAGTCCCCTCAGTTACCTCATCCAACAAAACAAAAATTGAACTTGACACACATACCAAACTGCAAGGCATCTGGGTAGATGAGAGCCTAAAATTTGACCAGACACATCCAAAATACAGTGCAAAATTGCACCAAAAACTACATTCTCTCTGTAGCACCAAACCCTTCCTCTCCACTATAGCAAAACACATTACATCTTCTCTACTTTTGCCTACTCTATTCTGCTCCCATCCTTAACAACGTCCAAGTGACTTTGCTAAACAAACTTGAGTGATGTCACTACAAAGTAGCACAATTCGCTGCCAACCTTACAAATGGAACCCACCACTGTGTTGCTCTCAGTGAATTACAGTGGCTGGAATTCCCACATTTTTTAACCTACTCACAGCTTCCACGGATCCTTCACATTGTGCAAAACCTTAACAGCTGTTCATCCATTTCCAACCTCATACAAATGTATAACCTTTCCAGGTCACTTACATTCATCAGACCTATTACATGTATCCAAACCCAACAATTCTGCTGGCAAATCTCTACTCTTCCACCACCTCTACTGTACATCCCACTGGCAACATGACAAGAACACTCTCTAAAATCATTTAAGACTCAACTAAAGTCCTACCTACATAGTTACCAGCTCTGTACATGTGATGGTCCTGGATAATCTCCAAACCTTTACTGTCACCACGTTTTTATGTAACTGGTCATAATACATCCACTTCACAATCTCTAACTATCTGACTATCATCTAACCCTCTCCACTACTATCTCTAGCTCCCTTTTACCTAGACCTCCTCAATACTCCTTCGTAATTTGTAACCATCTTCTTCCTATAATTACTTTACTGTCTCCTACTCAAAAATCTATTTTCAGCTGACTCCATTTGAAAGTAACTAGACTCCTATATGCTTGATATTAGCCAATATTTTACTGCATTCTTGTTTTAACTGTCATGCTTTCATTAACTGTTCTATCATTACAATTTTATGTATGTACATTTACTATTCTATGTCATGTACATTTATTATTTTTAACTGCCATGTCATTAGTAATCTATGTATGTATGTACATTTATTATGTATGTAAATCTTTTTTAACTGCCTCTACTAATTCTGTAAAATAGAACATTTCTCCCTGGGTCTCTGCTGAAAATAGGACTTCTGCTCAGTTGGACTTTCCTGGAAACAAAACACGTTTCTTATGTACTAATAATTTATTTATTTTTTTATTTATTCGTTTGCAGTTTGTTACCGGGAAAGTCTATTGGGCCAAGATGAGCCCTTTTTCAATGGAAAAGCTCCACAGTATATATGTACAAAAATCAACAAGAAATAGTAACAAGAAATCAATACAGTAATAGTTCAATTATATGTACAATAAAAAAGATATACAAGATATAATACTAAGAGTTAATACAGTATGTTCTAGAAACAAATAAGTAAATAAGCAGTAGTCAAAACGTGATATAATACAATAAAATCATTGTTTCATCAGTAGTATAGAACCCTAATAAGGGAATATATGTTGTATCATATATGAGAGGCAGATTACATATCTGAACTAGGGTAAGGCAGTAGGAGAAGGAGTAGTGGGAGGAAAAGTTAGGATGGGTGGGAGCAGGAGCATTCCCAGGTAGAGGAGAGATGAGAATGGAGCAGGACCTTAAAACAGGGCAGATTTTGAGTAGTACGGATGTGGGAAGGAAGTGAGTTCCATTTTTGTGCAAGAGAGAAAGATCGAAGTTGACCTGAGGTACGTGATGGTTTGTGTACTGCAAGGTGATTTTGGTTATTAGATCTGAGGGTTCAGTGAGGAAGTTGCATCGTGAAGACGGAGGAGAGGGTGGGGCATTGAGAAGGGTTGAAAATGAACTTGTGGGCTGTGGTGAGTTGAATGAACGATGGACAGTTAAGGAGCTCAAGCCAGTTCAGGTAGTGTAAGGAGTCACAGTGGTGGGAAAAGGATTTTGAGCTGGTAGCAAATTTGGCAATTTTATTGTAACAGGATGCTAATTTAGCTTTGAGGGTTGCTAGAAGGTTGGTAAGGAGTGGAACTCCGTACATGAGGGAGGGGAGGTGGTAGAGAGGTAAGCTTAGCTGAAGATGTGAGGTAGCAATTGTACCAGTAAAGCATTCCTAGTTTTTGGTGGGTTTTGTTAATGTTGGTTTGGAGGTTAAGGTCAAATTTTAAGTGTTCATCAATAAGGATGCCTAGAAGCTTAGTTTGGGAAACTATTTTGAGGGGAGTTTTATTTTGGGCAACTATAGAGAAGGTGTTTGTGTCTATTTTGGTATTTTTAGAAGGGGGTAAAGACCATGATTTTGGTTTTGGATGCATTAAGAGCTAAGTGATTATTTTGCATCCAAATGTCTGTGCTGTTAAATGTGTCTTGTGTTGTTTGTATGAGTTTAGGAATGGATTCCACAGAGCAAATAATGGTTGAGTCGTTTGCGTATTATACAAGTTTGGCATTGGGAATGCATTGAAGGAAGTTGTTTATGAATATACTGAATAAAAGTAGACCTAAGATGGATCCTTGGGGGACACCAGTCTGAGTGTTAAGGTAGGGGGAGGTGGAATTATTCCATTTGGTGACTTGGTGTCTATTCGAGAGATAACTGGAAAATCAATTCAAAGAGGAGGGAGGGAGATTAAGCTGGGAGAGCTTAGAAAGAAGTAGGCTGTGGGATATTGTATCAATGGCCTTAGAGAAGTCTAAGAGAAGGGCGGATACAATATTACCAGAATCACGGGGATGATTGATATTTTCAAGAAAGGATAGAAGGGCTGAGGTGGTACTATGTGCAGGTCTAAAACTGTGTTGTGATGGAGTAAGTGGTTGTCAAGAAGGTAGGGTAGAAGTTAAAGGTGAATACATTTTTCAAGAATTTTTGAGAGGGGGGAGAGGATGACGATGGGGCAGAAATTGGGGATGTCAGTGTTGTTGCCACCTCTTTTATGTAAGGGAATGATAAAGGCTTTTTCCCCAGAGGAGGTGGTATGTAAGATTCCTGTATAGAATGTTTGATTAGTATACCAATGGGAAGTGCGATGCCATCTGCAGCTAGCTTAAGGAAGTTAGTAGGAAGGTTGTCGGGGGCGTTGGAACAGGGTTTTAGTTTTTGGAGGAGTTTTTTTATAGTGGAGACTGGGATGGGTTAGAAGGAGAAGAGAGAGGGGTGGGAAGTAAGGGGGTAGAGAGATGATTGTGGATAATAGGAGTGGACTGAGTGATGGAGTTTAAAGGGAAAGATGTGGTGAGCTTGGCAATAGAGTCTATGAAGAAGGAGTTAAATTTGGAGGCTATAATATGGTCAGGGGAGCTAGGGTTAGGACAGGGATTGCTTTTTTGGCCAGGACTTAGGAGGGAAGTGATACTATTCCAGAACTTTTTTGACTGGATTTGTGACAGTTTTGAAGCTTACAGTAGTAGGATTTGTGGTCAGAATATTTTTTTAACTTTATTACAAAGTTGTTTTTATTCAGTGAGCGTGTTGGGTATTTTATATTTTTGGTAGAGTTTCCATGATTTGTCATGGGTATGCATAATGGATAATGTGTTTTTAGAAAGCCATGGGGCAGTAATGGATTTTGCTGTTTTAGTTCTGGGATGGGCAAAGCAGTTTAGTAAGTTAGTAAAAGTAGTGTTAAAGTAAACGACAGCATTGTCAAGCGGAATAGTTTTCAGAGGGTTCCAGTTCATTAGTTTCAAGCTATCAGAAAAGGATTGTGGGTTGAAGTTTTTGAGGTTGCAGGTTAAGATATAGTTGTGTTGTAAGTGTATGGAGGAAGGGGTGCGGCAAATGAAGGCAGGTAAGTGATCGCTGAGAGAATCGGGCAAAGTGATGCTATCTGAGATATTACTGGGGTGGGAAACTAAAATCCAGTCCAGAATGATTTCCTGAAGGACTATTTTTGTTGGGTCTAGTAGGGGAGCTAACTAATGGAGAGAACTTGTATAAGTTGATAGTCTGGGAGGAAGTGGTTGATTGATGTCCAGTTAATGTTAACGTCTCCTAAGTCGATTGTTTTGTTGGTAATAATAGCAGAGAACCAGGAAAGTATGTATTCCAGAAGGGGAATTTTATTTCCAGGAGGGATATAAAGAGCGGCTATGGCTATGTTTTTATGGTTGTTCATTTTCAGGAGGGCTAGGGTTATTTCAGCTGTACTGAATTCTGGTATATGGTTGGTATAAGGAATTACTGTTAGGGAGGAGGAAAAAAAGTAGTGCTACTCCACCTCCATTCTTTAGGGTCGGTTCTGTCATTTCTAATAATTTTATAGTTGGGGGGTGATCTCAAAGTCTTTCAGATGTGGTTTGATCCAAGTACACATAGAGACTGGTCAAACAATATGATTGTCTTGAATTACTCCATGTCCAATTAACTCTAGGCAAAATACCCTACCACATTATTGATAGCTGTAGATCCCCCACCAGGAACCAAGAAAAGCACACTGCCTACCTTGACTTATTGGAATTACTCTCCATGCAGCCCAACAACTTAGTCATGGGTGATTTAAACTATCCTTCCATCAACTGGGTGACATACACAAGCACAACAACACTCACCCAGAGGTTCCTGGATTTTGTTAATTCAAATGCTCTGGAACAGATAATCTGCATCTCCATAAGGGGCTCAAATGCCCTCGACACAGTACTCACCAACATGGTGAGTCACTGCACTCCCCGCCCCCCCCCTCATGTGATGCCTTCCCTGGTAAGGTTGAACCATAAAGCTGGCTCATTCAAAGTAACTATTGGACTTGAGACCCCAACAGGAGCAGTAATAGTGACAAACATTTTTCCAAAGCTAACCTCAGACAACTAAGTGATGGTATAAAAAGTTTTATACCCCCCACACTCTCACACAACAATGACTACTTTGTAGAGGTGTACTCAGATGCCCCGTACAAACACTTAAGCAGCTGTATAGACTCAGCTGTACCTGACTGGGTCAAAACCAAGTCCTCCTGAAAAAACAAGCCACCCTGGTGGACCTCAAGTATAAACAGGTTATATAACCTGACTGGAAGAAATTGATGTCTAAGAATAAGAGCAAACTTATTGCCCTGCTTTTTTGTGGCAAGACTTTATCTGTTATTAATTTAGATGTGCAGAAATATATCCTATTTACTTCTGTTATATTGCATGAATCTGTATGAATAGTCCTAATTACTGGGTTCATTTGTTTTATCAAACATTTCCAAACCCCTAACACAATGCTGCTCAAAGCAGGAAACATAACCAAAAAAAAAAAAAAAAAGAAAATGATATTACTGGTGGTCTGCAGTTGCTACAGGTTATACCCTTGCTGCATGGAGTGCTACCGTTCTCTGGTTCTAGTTAAATAAAATATTTTTATTCTAGTAAGCCACACAGGCTTAAAATCTATCATTGCTGCTGAAATCTGAAAATGTAGTTATGCCCATTTGCAGCTTGGCAGCCCATTCGCTACAGTGTATACCTTCCTGTAGAGAGAGCTTCATTTCAACTCTCCAGTTTTAGGAAAAATAAAAATGTTTCACAAACAGCTACAATGCGACAAACAGCTGCGATAGTGTACACAATTCATACAGCAATACATCATTTAGGTCTTAGCTAAAATCAATGAGTGAAGAGCACTGGTGATCAGCAACATTTCTCTGTTTCTATACAGCCAGAAACGCTCTCAATGCTGCCGAAATCTCGCAACTCGTTTATGCCTGTTTGCAGCTAGGCAGCCCTCCCTGCACAGAGCTTCAATTTCGGCTTTCATTAAAAAAGGTTTCTGAAACAGCTACAAAGCAGCAAACAGCTGCAGTAGTGTAGACATCACACATGGAACAGTTTGTGGATTAGGTTTTCAGCTAAAATGCTATATAGCAAAAAGCACTGACGATTGGCAACATTTCTTTGTTTGAATACCTGCAGAAACTCACTCAATGAAATCTGAAGGTTTACTTATGCCCATTTGCAGCTAGGCAGCCGTGTCACTAAAGTGTATACCTCCCTGCAGAGAGAGCTTCATTTCAGCTCTCCGATTTTAGTTAAAAAAAAAAAAAAAAAAGTTTCACAAACAGCTACAATGCAGCAAACAGCTACAGAAGTGTAGACCATACAGAGAACAGTACGTCGGTTCAGTTTTCAGCTAGAGTGCTATATAGTAAAGACCACTGATGATCGGCAACATTTCTCTTTATTTTGCATTCCATCCCAGTAGTTATAGTAAGGGATCGGGACATAAAAGTTTGCACTGACCAAGTAAGTTATTCAATCTGCCAAAATGCTTCGGAACCACAGTACGATTGTGTTCAGTTTCCCAAGGGAAGGAAAATAATCCTGGAAAATGTCAGGCTAGGGTTTAATTTTAAAAGCTGAGGGTAGGGAAGGGGTGTGTATGCTGATGTCACAATGTGGGTGGTGCTATCTGAGCCAGACTGAGAGCGGGACGCTCCTCAAATAAAAAGAGCCTAATTGCTTAAAAAATAAGGGGAAAGGTGCAGAAAGAGTGACACAGATGCACTTTACACTACTTAAAGTATGCATTAGTGAAAAAAAAAACAGTGTGTTCTGGAAGCTGCATCTTTGACACTCTCCCTTTAATTAACTTTTCTATCTCCACAGGCAACATACCTTCCCAGTTCAAACTCTCGTTTATAATTCCAGTTCCCAAAGCCCACACACCTTTCTCCATTCATGAATACAAATCTGCTTTCATCTTGTACCCAATCACAAAATCAGGAACATGAAATAGTACCTACATTAAAGTGCTTCTGGAGTATTTTAGGGACACCTACAAATTCTCCTGTTTCCTGGACAAAGGCTAGCTCTTTTTCTTCACTCCTTGTCCACAGACATTAACCTCCACTGTAAATTGGCAGCCCATTTTTCATTTAACAAGTATGCAACTGCTCAGACATTGGCCCAAGCTTTGTAAATACAAATAGAAAGTTATAATTAATAAATTTAACCTAAAAGGTACCTAGGATTCATAGGATGTGCATATAAATTTCAAGACAACTGGATCTTATAACCATTTACAACTTCCCAGTACTTATACATGAGCCATATCTCCATTCTGTAAAAGGACTAGGCCAGTCAAGCTTGGGAAAATTTGTGGGTGCCCATCCAATCATCTAGGTACAATATGAAGGACGATAGTATATCATGTTGCTTAATCTGCAAAGTCAGTCTGTTATAGAGGTGGGAAGCACTGTGTGATGAATTTGTTGCTCCATTACACTTTTTTTATGTACTGATGTAGATTTAGGTCCCACTTCTGGCATTTGTGGAACTAGACTCGTGGCAATATAAGAGATTTCAGACAACTGGGTCTCTAATGTCATGGAAGATAAGACATAGATCTCCCCTCAAGTATATAAGATATTATATAAACGGATATCGCTTTTAGTCTCTCTTGGTAGCTAAGGTTCTTTAAGCTCATAATCTTTTTACTTAATAACCTATGGGGTCTTTCGAGTTGTTTGATTTGTCTAATGAGGTACATCCTGAAGGGGCATTACATTCAATAATTGGCCTAATCAATGCTCAGTACAAGGAAACAATTACATCTTTAGATCTGTATGATATTCACTTGGCAATTGGCTGCATTAAATAGGAGGATTATGTAACAACTGCTGTCACTTGATGATTTAAAGAGAATGGATTATCTACTCATGACTTATGGTCCTTAATAACATTGTAATTTTGAAGGAGGGTATTGTCTGTGCTATATGCTGAGGAGGGTCTATGAAATTTAACAATAATATACTTTTTTGTATTTAATTTGTGCCTATTTTTAGCACAGCAGTTATTTATCTGTTTAAGTTCTTGCTGAAGGTTTAGGGTATCAAAGGGTGACTTGACAATAACTCCTAATTTGTAGTCATCTGCAAACTTGGTTAGCCAGAGGTCTTGTTTTCCAGTCAAGAGATCAGAACAGCAAATGCTAAAAAGGAGAGGTCCCAATACTGACCCCTTTGAGAAACCACTGACAACTTTCATTCTTTCTGATAAGGCACCTACCACTTGGACTATGTGGGTCTTTTAGGCAGTGTGCTATCTATTTACTACACAGGGATTTATTTTGAAGGCATTAAGCTTACTTAAAATGCCAACATGGCATATAGTATTGAATGTCTTGGCCCAATCAAGATACATTATATCATAGCATATGAGAGACACACCTTACCAGTCTGATACTGCCGTAAGGGAGCTAGGCACTCTTTTTAATCATTCCTGGTCTTTTGACCATCGTGTGTCCATAGTACTTCAGAAAGACTTTTGTTTGTCTTGTGTAATTTCCAAAAGTAACTTATCTAGATCCAAAGGTGCCCTAATTGTCCTTTTTCTCATTTGTCGTCTGGCCCATTATTGTATATAATGCTAGTTTTGGCATGTGTTTGTTAAACATATCACTCAACTTGAAAGACCTCAGAGATTCCTAACTAAAAGGAGAGGACTAATGGCGTAAGTATCCTCATTTACTCCCTCAGACAGACAGGCAGAGCTGTCTGTCTATTTGGTAATCTTTTGACTGCCCTGCGGAAAGGTATGTCTGTCTTTTGAGCCATGAAAGAACTGACCCCCCCCTCCCCTTAACCTCCTACTCCCTCACTGAACAAATAGCTCATCAAATGTATGTTTAAAAGACATAAACCTCCATCAGCAGAAAAATATAACTCAATGGCATGATAGGTTTTGTATCCAAATATATCCCCATTTGCGGAACAAATTCTCATTACATGTCAAGCAGACATAGCACCCTTGCCACCTTCAAGGTAAGCTGAGATAATTGTATAGACCACCCCAAATTCTCCTCTGGTCTATTTTTCATTGCCTCAGTAAGGCTTATAGTAATTTTTCAATATCATTTATTGGCTAGGATTTTAATGGTTTGTACACCTGTGAACACAATGGAAAACAGTTGGATTGCAGTTGCAATGTTTATAGATCTTTGTAGGATGTTTGAGACTATACATCATGAAATCCCCCTGAACAAGTTAGAAATGTAGTTTTAGTACTAACACAATAACCTGGCAATGCAACTACCTAACCAATAGGACCTTTTTACTCCATTCTGGTAGCCATTTGATTGATGATGGCATATTTACAGCTGGTGTTCCATAAGAAGTCAGTTCTTGGTTCAGTTATATTCTTCCTATTTGTAAATAATGTTACCATATATTCATGTAATATTTTCATATACAGTTACTATACCTTCTCTATTCATCTTTTTTACAGAGGCATCTACAGAAAGAGCACTTTTCATTTATGAAACTGACTTGACAGGAATCTACTTACAAGTCAGCTTTACAAAAACTGCTTCAATGACCATTGAAATCTAACAAAAGCATGAAGCTACCCTCCCACTTTGCATTAAAGCTTTCAACAATTCAAACACAAATATAGTGGATCATTAGCAATATATTGATGTAATGCTAAACCTTACTTTATTATTCAGGCCTCACACAAGCACAGTTGTAAAAGAAAGTGAACATTCAGCTTAAGGCTGATCAACTCTCTCCCAGACCAGCTAAACATTCCCAGTGTGGAAAATGGTTTCCCAACCATCACTTTATGCTTCACCAAAACACACAATGCATTAAAACTACTATAAATAACATATGAAACTTCGTTAAACTTCTCTACAACTCGAATGTCACTGCACCACCCTTCAGCAGGCCATATGGTTGCCAGTTAGTACGATACCATTTTTTCTACCTTCCAAACTACACTGCCAGTTTTTACATGATCCGTTTTGTTCTTCTCTTTTTTATATCTATATCTATATATATATATGTGTGTGTGTGTGTGTGTGTGTATATGTATGTATCTATATATATATATATATATATATATATATATATATATATATATATATATATATACACATATATGGTTTACCTTCAAAACGTTGTCCCCCAGTTTGTCGAATCTGAAAATGTTGTAACCAAAACGTCGTGAGTGCAGAAGTAGGAACTCCTGGAACATCATATTTCCACTCTGGGAAAGTAACCACTAGACCACCAATGAAAAAAACACAAATGGTAGGAAATTACACCCGTCGAAGTGGAGGCTTTGCTCCCACACACCCCTATGTGCTGGGCTTTGCTCCTCACACCAACCGTACTTAAATATACCAACTCCAAGATCACACTACAGCAGAGAAAGGGCATAAATCACCATAGTGGCCAAGTGGTTACTTACCTGGAGAGGAAATATGACATTTTGGGAGTTCGTGCTTCTACACTTAATGATGTTTTCATCTCGATGTTTTCAAACTGGAAACTATATATATATATATATATATATATATATATATATATATATATATATATAGTAACTCCTCTACAGTAGTTTCAAGAAGGTATAATAGTGCATGAAATACTACCTCACAATTACACCAGACCAACAATTGCAGCACTCAGTTTCAAAATTAACAGGCTTTCTTAGAAGAATACTGCAACCAAGCAGATTATGATTTTGCTTTCAACAAGGCTTTGTCAATGCTATTTCAAGACTATACTTTTTCACTTAAATAACAAACTGTTTTTGGTGCCTCTTAGTCATGGGATCAACCCATACCTCTCAACCTTTTCACGCAAGAAATCTGGAGAAAGCCTAAAATAATGGGAGAACAAAGGTCCAAAAATAGGGACAAATTTAAAATGTTGCCCTTATAAACATAGAAGGTTGCTAGGATAACAGGTTTTATGTTAGGATGCATTTTCTGAAAGATATATTGTCTGAAATTCAAATGTGTGTCATTGTTTAGTGATTTCAGTTATCAGTGATTTGTCAGAGAACCACAAATTTCATGAGGAACAGACCAAAAATATCAGGCAAAAATCTGGGCATTCTTGGAAAAAATCTAAATAGTTGAGAATTTTAATAAAACTTCATTTTAAATTACAAATAAATATGCATTCAGTTATATAAATTTAATAAATATTTACATTTTAAACAGTAAAAAGATTTACTATTTCAGGTTCATAAAGGAAACTTTTGTTTCTAACTTGATCCTCTACTACCATCTAGTGGATTCAGTTAAAATTGCATCAGAAAATACAAAACATTTCATTCAGTCCTGGTTATATCATTCATTGCCCCTAAATTTATAATCTATTTTTTTTTTATCCAACAGTTTACACTTTTGTGTTTTAGTCATCAAAGAGCTTAATATTAATCTAGTAATAACTATACATATAAAAAGTCCTCCTTTATATTTCAAGAAATGTTTATATAGTGCACCCCTCTTCCTTTTACATTGGATGTTACTCATATCAAAGAAATGTACAGATTTAATCAGGGAAGTCTGTACTACATAAAAAGCCTCACACTGGCAAACTGCCATGTATATCACCCATTCAGATACACAATTAATTAACATCCTTATAGCATATGTTCATGCTGTATTCTTCTTCTTCTTTTGGCTTTTCCCAGTTAGGGGTCGCCACAGCGGATCACTGTCCGCTCATGATTGGCAGTGAAGTTTTATGGTGTTGAGTTGCCAACCTGGCGCCCAACCTTCCACAGAAGGCACACACACACGTGCACTCATGCCCAGGGCCAATTTAGTCTGTCCAATCCACCTACAGCATGTCTTTGGGATGTGGGAGGAAACCGGTGCACCCGGAGGAAACCCACACGACCACAGGGAGGACATGCAGATGCTGCGCAGAAGGCACCCCAGCCGAGTATCGAACCAGAGAACCTCTTGCTGTGAGGCAGCAATGCTAACCACTGCACCACCATGGCTGCCCCATGTTCATGCCTTATTAACTGACATAAAAAAAATTGTTTTACATATTCTAGCACAATGCAACCAATTTCCACAGAGATAACATCCACATAGATTACTTCACATTGTGTCCATCATATTCAGTCCTTTCTTAAATCCAGAAAACTATTGTCCAAAGGTTTTTCCCTCCTCAGAATGTCATTTTACACACTTCACTGCGATCTGCTTGGTGGTTGTCATATTCTTCTAATAAAGCCTGATAATTCTGAACTTGAGTACTGGAATTGTTGGTCTGGTATATATATTCATCTACATCTAGACAAGGTAGACAAGGAAGTACACAATTTTTGAATGGCTAATGAGAGATCCCATAAGATCAAAAGCCAAAACCCTGAAAAAACAAAACACTTATTTTTTTTTTTTTGCAGTGGAGTTGTGACCCCAACATCCCCTACTAATTATAGATACCAACTCTGAGACTGCTGTACAGTGGAGAAAGGGCAATTTCTCTGATCACTACTGTTCACAATTTTGTGTGGATTTAACACCAGCAGAAGTGATCAAATGAGTTTCAGTCACTTCTGCCAGTTTTAAACATGTTTGAAGATCATGGACGTTCAAAATTATAAGCAGTGTTTTTATATATATGTATATATATATATATAGGTCTACCTGAAAACGCCGAAAGTCCACAATGTCAACAATGAGAACAGTGACACCGTATGATTGACAATGGAGATGATCGAAAGTTGAGAATCCCGATGCTGAGAACACCGACATGTTAAGGTAAGTGTGCGATAGGGATGGACGTTAGGGTCAGGGTGTGGGTAAGGTAAGTGTGTGATAGTGATGGATGTTAGGGTAGGGTGCGAGTCAGGTAAGTGTGCGATAGTGATGGACTTTAGGTTTAGGGGCAGGTTAAGTAAGTTAGGGTTAGGGTGCGGGTAAGGTAAGTGTGCGATAGTGACGGACCTGGGGGTTAGGGATGGATTAAGTGAGTTAGGGTTAGAGTGTGGGTAAGGTAAGTGTGCGATAGTGACAGACCTTAGGGTTAGGGTTTGGGTTAAGGTTAGTGCATAGATAGTTGTGTATGTAAGGTTTAGTGTAGGTTTGTAAGGTTTTTGGTGTGCTTGTGTTGTGTGTGTGTTTTTCGGGAAAGGTATTTATTTTGTTGATTGTCGGGATTGTGGTTTGTCGGGCATGTGAAGTTTCGTGTTTTTGAACTTTCGGTTTTGTCTTGTCAGTTATTTCATTGTCGGTGTTTTGGCGTGTCGGTGTTATCAGGTACACCCATATACAGTTCTCCGAATCACACTTTGCTGAGACCATAACTCCAAATTTACACTTCTCCGAAACGGCACTTTGCCAAAACAGAAAACAGTTAAACCACATTACTTTTCTCTAATTTTTGCAGGGGGCAAGCCCACCTGCACCCCCCCATGTGTGGGGTTATGCCCCCCACACCCCCGGCTAATTATATATACTAACTCTGAAATTGCACTACAGTAACACCAGTATATTTGTTCATACATGCTGCAGTGTGATTGCAAAGTGTCATTTCAGAGAAGTGTAAATTCAGAGTTATGGTCTATGCAAAATGTAGTTACTTTTGGCAATGTGAATGGGAACCATATATGTGTGTATACATATATATATATATATATATATATATATATATATATATATATATATATATGGGTCTACTTTACAAAAACGAAATCTCACTTATCTGAAACTCATAACATCGAGACAAAAAGGCCAACAGCACCAGCACACTGATGTCCCGGAACACAGACTTACCACTCTAGGTAAGTAACCACTTGGCCACCCTAAACAAAAATGTAAACCAAAGAAAACCAAACCCACCTATGTGGGGGGCTTTGACCCCTCCCCCACAACCCCCTACCTAAATATACCATTTCTGAGATCAGTCACACTACCATGGGGGTAAGGGGCAAAGTTCAACAGGATGACCAATCGTTTACTTACCTGGAGTGGAAAGTCAGTGTTCCAGGACGTCAGTGTTGTGCAGTCATCAGCCTTTTCCTCTTGGGTAAGTAAACGTTCTGGTTTCTGATGGGGACCCATATATATATATATATATATATATATATATATATATATATATATATATATATATATAGGGATCTACTTCATTGTATTGAATTACCACAACATTGAAACTAAAATCAGCGATAAGTTTAGAAGAAAGAGAGTGCACAACATCGGAACTTAGAAGAGCTAGGTATATATTTTGAATGGAGATAACAGTACAGTCAGGATTGGGAAATCTAGCCTTATCCTCACTGTAGTGCAATCTTGGAGTTGGTATATAAAATTTGCAGGTATGAGTAATCTTTTTTTATTTATTAATTTATTTTATTTTATTTTATTTTACATTTATTGACTGGGATAGTCCGACTAGATACATGTCCATTTTCAGCGGAGGCCCAGGGAGAAAAGCTCCAGTTATACAGAGAATAATGCACAAAAAGAGTAAGGCATGTTTTACAAAATACATTAAGCATTGAGCTCATCAAGAGACTAGAAAGATTCGCAGTGTATCATTGTTTAAAAAAACTAGTAGGTTACAGCTAATAGTTTTGAGCAATACAAAAATGCATATAGTACTATATAGAATGTGAAAGTAAATAAGTACATATTTATATTTTTCCAGGGGACAAGCCCTCCTACACACCCCCTCACCCTCCCTGCTAATTATATATACAAATTTTGATATTGTACTACAGTGGGGAATAGAGCAAAACCCCTATCCCCAGTGTACCACTATCCTGCACAATGACTGTTCATTCCATTTGAGCTTCTTGGTTTTCAGTATTTATGTCTCAGTCTTTTAAGGTTCACACTTGTGTGACTTTGACCATATAACAGGGATATAATAGGGACCTATATATATATATATATATATATATATATATATATATATATATATATATATGTGTGTGTGTATATGTGTGTATATGTGTGTGTATATATATATATATATATATATATATATATATATATATATATATATATATATTAGTTGGTTTACAAGGTAGAACATTGATCAAACTTAAAAACAAACTTCAGATAAAACATTCTTCCTATGCTCTGTTCAGTTAAGATGAAAAACGTGTAACACTACAATGACCCTCCCACCCCAACCTGTGAAATTGCTCCTTCTGTTTGGTGCCACCTTCCTCTTAAATGAGAAAAAAATATTCATTTCTAAAATTTCAGGAAAAAAATGCTGGAGCACTTAAAAGAAGCCTTCACGTTTAACTGCCTCCTAGATGTTGGATCACTAACTACATACCTCTTATTCTTTAAGAGTCACTGAACCCACTTCTACCTTATCAGAATGAATGATTTCATTGTAATGAGCGTATCTAATTCTGTGTATATAATAAATGCATATTGTACACAGTGGTACTGGGTTGGGTGCAGAATATGTAAAGATGTGGTGATAGTATGGCAGATACTGCAGGTGTGTAGTATGCTGCTAAAGGACAAACCCAATGTGTCATCATATAATCTTAAAATTCAGACGTAAAGAAAATAGACAGTGTTGTAAAGGAGACACCTAAAGGTGGAAGTAGCTGAGGCTGAGACAGCCTGGTCTGGGAGAGTATGTGGGGGGTGACAGCTTCAGAAGGAACTCTTTATGATTTACCAAACATATAGGGTCTATATCACAAGATTGAAACTTCAGGTAGTCGAATACCTAAAGCTCGATCTGTAAATATCGAAACCTAAAAACCTCGAATGGCCACTTCCACACAGGCAAAGAATTTGCTTAGCCTTATAAAAATTTTTTTTAACTCAAATCAAGTGGGGGCTTTGCCCCCCACAACCTCCCGATGTGGGGGGCTGTGCCCCCTACACCCCCCTAACTAAATATACCAATTCTGAGATCGCTCTACATTGGAGAAAAGGGCATATTCTTCATAACGGCCAAGCAAATTTCTTCTCTGATGAAAAATTCATGGAAGTGGCCATTTGCGGATTTCAGCTTTCGATATTTATAGATTGAGCTTTAGGTATTCGACTACATGAAGTTTCGATCTTGTAGTATAGACCCAACATATATAAGTATTAGAGGGGAAAACCCAGCCCTAGCTACCTAAGTCATTGCTAAATTATTTCCTTACTGTAAAGGGGGATGACTTTGCTAGATTTAGTCAAACAATCAAAAGAGTGTGTAATCAGAAGCAGATTGACCAAGGGCAGTGCGTGATGTTTTTACCTCATCTAGTCGTGCATGAAGCTATTCATGCTGTTTGTAGCATATCAGATGTTGATTGTGTTGACTAAATTAAAGTAAGGTGTTTCCTTCTAGAATGCTTTAAGCTTGTATCTGAAACCTATATTAGCATATTTACAGATCACAGAAGAAAATCAGAACACAGTGGCTGGTTCCATAACAGAAATAAACTTTTATTTTCATAGATGGGAAAATGGATACCACATTAGTACATTTTACATGCTGGGAGACCTTCTGATTAGGAAACACGCAATCAGTATTTTGCCTGAGGATATAGGAATCTGGTTGACATACAAGGAATCTACCTGTACTGGAGAGATGGGTAAAAAAGATGACCTCTACTTAGCAAGCAAGGCACAGCTGCACAAAAAGGATTTATCTATTACTGTACTTCTGAATGGAGGGGAAATGGGACAGTTTAAACCATTATGTCATACTCCACAGGCAAAGGGGAAAGTCACTTGTTCCAGTACATGCCAATCAGATGTTTCCAGTATAATCAAGTGGAACATATGTGGGCTAAATGTCCACAGAGACAAGGTGATCAACAAAACTCATGCGTTCGTGGGTTAACAGAGGCAGTGCTTAAATTGTGGTTTGCCTTGAAAATGCATTTGCTCCAGATTATCACAAGGGTCTCTACCCTGCCATTTGATGTTTACAATTGACCTATCATGCTAGAGTTTAGATTCAAATAACCAAGATCTATATTTATGTATTACTCTAGTGATAATTGCTAGATAAAAATATAGATATTTGGAGGGGACACAAGCATTAGTATAAATAGTATGGGTTGGTGGAGGGGAGAGTCCTGGGGTAAATTTCCTATTTCCCATTCATTGATCCAAATTGCAATTGAATGTGGTCAGGGATGAATCTTGTTTAAGGTGCTGTTTGAATCAACAAGCTACCACACCGACCAGCCTTAAAATCCAAAATATTTTATTAAATAAATCTACACCAGGTTACTGTAGATTTATTTAACAATTTTTTTTGGATTTAAAGCCTGATCGTGGTGTGGTAGCCTATTGCTTCAAACAGTACCTATTCTTCATGGGTTTCTAGCTGCTTGAGCTTCAAGTGTTTAGGTGCTGTGTTTTCTCCTTTTATTCATGAATTTTGTTTTACATGGATGAGTAGTCTGTCCAGAGAAAGCAGCAGTATCCTCTGAGAGATGTACAGGTCCCTCCAAACCATTCTCTTAATGTTACAGAAGAGGTTTAGGCCCCTGAATCAAGAATTTCTGATGCCATTTGACTTGCTGATGTAAAGTAAATCCATCAGTAATGGGTTGGAAGATGCTTTGCATGCTCGACAAAAGTCCTCTTGATAATCTAAAATCTGGATGTTTATTTTGAGTGATCACAGTTAAGTGACTTGCTCAGAGTTACATAGATGGAGGTAAAGATATCAAACTTTGTAACCTTGAGGTAGTTCATTAAAAGGTTGGAGGACTCAACTCTCCCAGGATAGTTTTGCTTGGATCTGTCTGCTTCCACCACTTTTTAATATTTTTTATTTTTATTTTACATTTGTTAACCGGGGCTGTCTGAGCTGAAAAGGCCCTTTTTCAGCAGAGGCCCAGGAAGAAAAGCTCCACATAGAAAATGTACAGATACATTTAGATATTTAGACATGATCAGTATACACACAAATTACAATATACATGTTTTTACAGTGGTATGCAGCACATCAACAGTTACAGTGAAGAGAACAAACAAAAACATATT
Source organism: Protopterus annectens (assembly GCF_019279795.1). NCBI lineage: Eukaryota > Metazoa > Chordata > Ceratodontiformes > Protopteridae > Protopterus > Protopterus annectens. The sequence continues at coordinate 1,408,347,567 of NC_056726.1, forward strand.
AATTTAAAATAACAGTAATTAATAGATTTGTGGTGTACAGCTGAAATTTAGAACGTAGGTAGAATGCATACATTGTAGATTAGCCAGTATTTGTGAGTAAGAGTGAAAACTATTATCAAGTACCTTATCCGCTTTCACTAGCCTGGAAATTAGAAATTTACTTTTATCATTAAGAGTTTGATGTATTACTCCTCCACACCAACTACCAGACCTTGTTTAACTTTTTTTTTGGTAAATCATCATTAGAATTTCATAGTTCTCATTGTTTGGAAAATACATGTCCATGCAACACCTGTTGTAGTTCTGTTAACCTTTTACGTTTATTAGTGGTATATGGCACTTAAGGCTGTGAGGTGTTAATGAATTGCTACCTATCAAGAAAAGTACAAGGCTTGAATTCCCCCACTGCCATCTGCCTATAGTATGACTGTGGGCAAGTCACTCAGAGAGTACTACTATGTCACTTCTGAAAAGGGACACTTTCTCCATTGGGCTTACCTGATTAACAAATAGGCAAAAATATTTTTTAAAGTTTGCCCCTTCTGAGGCCTCTCTCTAAATTATTTTTGACTTAGTTCAGAAGTCTTGAGAAAAGAAACTGAGAATTATTTTGGCCTGTTCCTTGTGAAATGTGTTGCTTTCTAGCAAATTGCTGTGGATTGGTTTTATACTCTTTGTCCTTCAGAAAATACTTGCTAGTGCAATATTCTAAGTATATAAAAGAAACATTTAACATATCTTCCTGATTGTTGCATATTTGTCTGTGATTCTTGAGCTATGAAGTGGAGAGGGCATAGGATGGGATGCACTGTATGTTTCCCACAAATAGTGATCTGAAATACATTTCACTGCCATTACTCATGTATTTTTGTGTTCATTTTATTGCAAGCAAACATTTGAATATATGCAGTGGTAGAAGGAGCTGTAACTGATGGTCACATCTGTGTGTATGTGTTTGTGTTTGTGCATACTGCATCATAGAGTAGTTATGGTGTAAAGGAAGGAATAGGTTGCAGTTAACCACTTAACAGGTGCTTAATCATATAAGCAGTGCTTTTTGGGTACAATCCTTGGTTTCCTTGTTTTGTAGACTATTGGCTGTGAATAAACTGCACAGCATGAAGTCTACGAATTTAAAGTTAAAATAGTAACTATGAATATATTTTTAATTTAACTTATTATTTATTTATTTATTTGGACTATAGCAGTTTGGTACTGAGTGCAGACATGTTAAGGCTATGAGCTTCTAACGAGCTGCTTCCTTGTACTTTTTTTCTAATAAATTACTGAGCATTACTGTCAGTCAGTAATGCCAGTCATTAGAGTTTTATAGTTTTTATAGCTTGGAGAATGCATGCCCATGTAACATTTATTCTTCTGTTAATATCTTAAGCAGTTTGGAGTTGTTTGACACTTATGTTAACTAACTGCTTTCTATAGTGAAAGGAACAGTGTTTGAATCTGTTCGCCCAGATTTAGCTACTTTGTGATTTTGAACAAGTCACTTAATCAGACAGTGCTCCCAGGTCATCCCGATAAGGAACACTTTGCACATTTGGTTTACTTGGTTAACAAATACATAAAACAGTATTTAAAAATCATCTTGATTTATTATTGGCTTTGTCCAAAATTCATGAGAAAAGAAATGTATTCCTTGTGGCTTTTGGCAAATCGTTGCAGGTAGTGCTCAGTAAATAATGATGGGCATGTGAGTTTCAGACCTTGTATCCTTCATAAAATGCTTAATAATACAAAGCTTATTATTCTATCAATGATCTAAATATATAACAGTAATGTTTGAAAGAAGTTCTTGATTTTGTTCCTTGCTTCTAATTTCTGAGCTAAGATTTTGAGAGGACAGAGGGGGATTGCACTGTATAGTGCTGACATCAGTGAGCTGAGACAATTCTGGGTCATTCTTTTTGGTTTTGTGCAGGTGCTTGAATGGGTGACTGATATCTTTGTAGATCTCAAGCAAATATTTGAGGTGTACAGTCATACAACTAGCTGCACTAGGGGTAAGTGTGTGTGTGTGTGTGTGTGTGTGTGTGTGTGTGTGTGTGTGTGTGTGTGTGTGTCAGGGGGCTCTGGACCTTTTCAACTTACTCTCACGTCTCTAGTATTTGAAGAGCTGGGTTTGTGGTAAATCACAATGTATTACATCTCCTCTAAACCTCTTTTGTCCTATAAAAAGTATAAAAGGAAAATGTTATGTTGTGACCAAGGAGTTGTCCTGGTATGCAAAGAGAAACTAGGGGTATCAAAAAACATTGTATAACTATAAAGTTCACAGTTTAATCATGGTGTGAACTTCCTTCCTTCCTGGTTATTAGTAAATGTGTCATGCTTGCCCAGCTGTTCCAGGCTGTGCAAGACAGTGTAATATTCTACATTTTGAAGATGGATGGTTGAATATGGCTATAGTTTCTTTAATTATTTTGCTTGTCGGTGTTATGTATGGTATAGTATTCTTGATACTGCACACCTGGTAGTATCTATAATGGTTGATTGATGCTGACTGGAGTTAATTTTGTGTATGTGTGTGTGTGTGTGTGTGTGTGTGTGTGTGTGTGTGTGTGTGTGCGTGTTTTCCATTTGGGCTTTGGTGTTCTGCATCTTGAGTTACTTCTCCCAGAAGTCTCTAATGGTTCATAAACTGGCTATGTGGTAAAGTGACTATAAAGTGACAGTTTAACCATGCTGTGAGCTCGTTCTCTAGTTGTTAGTTAACGTTCTGCATTTTGGCCATTTTTTTCATCTTCAGAGAAGTAGTATAACAATCCATATTTGAATGATGGAAAATTGACTGCAGTTTCTTTAATTATTTTGCTAGTTGGTGATATGGATTTCAGACATACTAAACTGTCTGTAAATGAAGCAGCTTTAGCTTAAGAATTTAATAAGATTGTGTAGTTTTAATTACCACAGTCATTAAAACTACAATTTCTTAGTCTTCTTGTTCATAGACAGTTATAATAACATTCAGAAAATCTTAACTGCATCATTAGAATCCCACACATCCAAAAAACATATTCATATTCTGGGATGGGTTATTGTGACTATACTTTCTGTTTTTGAGTGCTAACCATACCTTTCAACTCTTCCTATGTTTTAGAACATTCCTGATTTTTCATCAAATGCTTGTCCTGTCCATTATGATTTTTTTTCTGACAAATCACTCATAATTATACTCTGTTAGTAATACCAGTCATTAGTTTATACTTATTATTGTTCCAAAAATGCATATAGTTACAAAACACAAATTTTAGTGAATAAGAGTAATATTTATTTTTTTCCTGATTTATTCACCACCACCAATTATTTTTAGTTTTGTACATAATTTTTGACCAAATAAGTTGAGAGCTATAGTGCTACCCCAAAACATTCAGCTCTAAATTATTTCTATTGGTGTTATTTCAGCAAACCAAAAATAGAGAACTAGGCAGTTCATGTTGCTGCATTTGCTTGGTACAGTTTTTGTCTTTCTCAATGCTGTATTCCTTGGCTGAGGCTGGAAAACTAACCTTGTTTTGGTTGGAGTCTCAGAGGCCCAACAGGTACCACACTTGCCTTTGGTGTAGAAGTCAGTGGGTTCCAGTCTCATGAAAACCAGTAGAATGTAGTGGAACCAGACAAACCCAAAACATTAAAATCCGTAGTAGTAAATAAGGTGTCAAAGGCTGAGAGTAAGAACACTTTAATATACAAATGTATGAAAACAAACATAGGCCAGCGCGTTCACGGTTACTTGCTTCTTCAGACCTTAATAAAACTGAACAAATGCTAAAAGTTTAAATACTATGAACATCCAATAAAAACAGATTGTGATCAATGAGGCAAACCTCTTTTTTTTCAAAAGAGGTTTTAAAGAGACAGAACTATTCAAACCCGGTGGAGCATACGCTTTAAAATCAACAATCTACCTCAACTCAATATATTTTGTCTCATTATATAGATCACCTTCTCTTAAGCTGTCATTTACCTTTTGTAAAATCAAAAATTTAAAACTATGATTCACCCCAACTTCAGACACATGCTTGGCTAGTGCATTAGTCATTTTATTATTACGTATATCATTAAGGTGCTCTAACAGCCTCTCCTTAAGCATACAATTAGTCTTACCTATGTAAAAACAATCACATAGGTTACACTTAGCCATGTATACTATATTTTTAGTGGAACAATCTGCATAGAAGGAGAACTCTATGGGTTTCAAATTCACAGGGTGTATAACCATACAGGTTGACCAAATTCCTGCATGCATATGTACCCTTACGTTCCGAGGTGAATTGCCCATATTGCCTACTATGCTTATAACACAAGCGTTGTTTCAGATTTTTACTATTCTTAAAACTAAATTTGGGAACAGGATCTGTCATCCTGCTTATTTTAGGATCCGTCAGTAAAATAGGCCAATTCATTTTAACAATCTCACTGATCCTATTGACTTCACCAGAGTATGTTAAACACATCCTATTTACTACCTTAGTATCTACGGCCTTTCTGTTCTCGGGAACTACAGAAGACATGTCTGAAAAAAATGTTTTGTTTTATTCCATTGTAACATATTAACTTCCTCTATTGTTCTTTCTATTTCTCTAATTTTATAGCCCCTGCTCACAAGATCTATACATAGTGCATCAAGGGCCTTCTTTAAAGGTTCTGGGTTTGTATGCAGTCTCATACAAATAAGTACTGATTCTTTACCACATTCTTGGTAATATGCCTGGGGTGCATGCTAGAACAATGCAGTATATTATTCTTCCTGAGTGTTTTCTTATACAGCTTGGTGGACAAACTGCCAAACATGTTCTTACTGACAGTTATATCTAGAAAGTCAATGGTTTCTAGAGAATAGTGCAAAGAAAATTACAGATAGGTGGTAGTACTCCCTAAGAAACACACAAATCTATTAAGCTCTTCCTCATTACCATGCCAGATAAAAAAGATGTCATCCACAAAACGTTTGTAAAAGGTGACATGTAGTCTAAACATGTCACTACTAAAGACAGACTCTTTTTCCCAGTTAGCAAGAACTATATTGGTATACGTGTTCGTACATGCTGTGCCCATATCCACTCCTACTATTTGGAGAAAGTATTCAGACTCAAAGAGGAATACATTGTTTTCCAAGACCAAATCTAGTAGGGCACAGATCATATTGATCTTAGAACTGGAAAAATTAATTTCTTTGGTTAGAAACTGTCTCACATTTTCGACTCCGTCTTCATTAGGGATGACTGTGAATAATGAATTCACATCCAAAGTCACAAAAAATACCTTCCTGATTTCATTCTCATCCCTACACATAGCCCATATATATAATTGTTCCAAAAACTGCTTGCTCTCCCTTAAAACAGTCTCCACTGTGTCCAAAATGCTTCTAAGCTGCTTTTCAACATATATGGACATTGGCTCTGTGAGCCGCCCTCTTCCTGATGCAATAGGTCAGAAGGGAGGATTCAATGGATCCTTGTGCACTTTGGGCAACCCATAATTCACTGGTATGGTAGGATGTTGAACAGAGGAGTATGTGTACAAGGGGTAATCTATTTGATCTGTCATAAGCAGGTCACATATATAAAAATGAAATCTGTTTATAATGCCATTCACCTGATACTTCTGCAATATAACATATACTGTGTTGACATATAGCATCTCATGCATTTTATTCAGGTAATCTAACTTATCAAAAACAACAATCCCACCACCTTTGTCTGCTGGTCTAATAACCAAGTGTTCGGCCCTGGTCAACATATTTAATGCTTCACATTCCTTAGCTGACAAATTGAAAAAAAAACAGCCTTACACTTCTTATTAAATGATTTCCTTAAATCATTCTTAAAAATCTTAAAAAAGGTCTCCATGACTGGAGAATTATCCTGTATAAAAATACTTGGTTTCTTAAAACTGGGAGCATTCTACACTTCTTTGTCCCCATCCATAAAAACAGTTTTTAGCATGATATTTCTAGCAAGCACTTTCAAGTCTAGGATTGTCTCAACAAGGTCCATCTTAGTGGCTGAAACAAATGAGACCTTTGTTCAATACAGATAATTGCTCACTAGTGAGTACAACAGATGACAAATAAAACACCAAACTATCTATTTCTGATTGCGTGTTTGTGGACCCTTGATCTGAATTGGAGGGTCGGACTGTAGCCGTCCCTCCTTCTGCGACTGCATGACCTCCCTATCCATTTTTCCTGCCTGATAGGGAGCGCTTTCTCCAAAAAACAGCCGAATGATGGGCATTGTTTCTACCTTGATCAGTTATTATACAAGGATCATTATTTACTTTGGTCATAGTTAAAACTTTAGGCCTTACTACTGGATTGTTACTAGTTGTTGTTAAGCCACTCGAGATAGGCTCCCCAATGAGACTATTACTGGTATCAGTATTTGCATTAGGTAGCACAGTTACATCCAATATACAAACATCCTCAGAATTTGTATTAAAAAATGAGTCCCCATTTTTAGTAGCATCGACAGCAGTATTTACATTATTCCTGTCAATCACAACATTTCATTGTCACTACTCACAATCTCATTACTGATTAGTCCATCTATATAATTTTTCCCCAGAACACTGGCTATGTTCTGTCAGCTCTGTTAGTCTTTGATTCAAACACTGTCCCTTCGAGTGTATCGGGGCAGGATAATCTTGTTGTATGTCCGGCATATCCAAAGATTTAGCCGCTGACATAGTCATAACTTTATTGCAAACTTCACTAGGATTTCCTTTCTGAGAGTCATTGTTGGTAGAATTAACACATCCCGGTGAACGCCGCATCATTACCAGTCCATTAGAAGTAACATCAGTGGCCCTAGCTGCCATACGATGCTCTATCACTGAAGACTCTCCTGACAATCTGGTCAGTTGGACGCTCCTAGGCCAGGAAAAGACGTTACCATCACGGAAGTTGGCATAATCTCTCCGGAGCTTCTTAGTTTTCTCCTTTTCAATTTTCTTTCATAGAGTGAGATGTTTAATAATAATTCATCCATAAGTTGATAAAACATCTCACCCTTGAAAGAGCCAGTTAAATAGAGAATCATCTCATTAATATCGTTGATTAAAGAGTTTTCCTCCGGGCAGAAGAAATCATTAAGTAATGCCATATAGTCAAGACTCAACTGTAAATTCAAAACTTGCCATCTTTTTAATAATTCTGGGAAGCTATCACCATAGGAGGGCATTTTAACACCCAAAGTCCTCTTGGAACTATCTTATGAAAGATAGCAGCCTCAAAGTGATAACGTTGCCATAACAAACGCTTGTGCTTAAACATTTTTTCATTGAAATCCTTCAGAGTCTTTTTAAATATAGACAACTCATTGAAATCAACATTAGTAGCTGCAATATCCTCTTCACTAAAAGATACACAGATGAGAGGATTGGCAGTGGATATAGGCATAGGTGTAGTCACATCAGCTGTTAGTCAATTCTTTCCTTCTTGCATTGACTTACTCAGTCCCTTGGTCGGGGTAGAATTCAACTCCATAGCAATAATCTCAGCCATGATTCCACTAAACAAACAAAATTGAACAATGAAAACCAGTAGAATGTAGTGGAACCAGAAAAAGCCAGCCTTTATTATGATTTGTGAGGAGGATTTAAGGAAATCATTTAATAAGAAGTGTAAGGCTGTTTTTTTTCAATTTGTCAGCTAAGGAATGTGAAGCATTAAATATGTTGACCAGGGCCGAACACTTGGTTATTAGACCAGCAGATAAAGGTGGTGGGATTGTTGTTTTTGATAAGTTAGATTACCTGAAAAAAATGCATGAGATGCTATATGTCAACACAGTATATGTTATATTGCAGAAGTATCAGGTGAATGGCATTATAAACAGATTTAACTTTTATATATGTGACCTGCTTATGACAGATCAAATAGATTACCCCTTGTACACATACTCCTCTGTTCAACATCCTACCATACCAGTGATATATGGGTTGCCCAAAGTGCACAAGGATCCATTGAATCCTCCCTTCTGACCTATTGCATCAGGAAGAGGGCGGCTCACAGAGCCAATGTCCATATATGTTGAAAAGCAGCTTAGAAGCATTTTGGACACAGTGGAGACTGTTTTAAGGGAGAGCAAGCAGTTTTTGGAACAATTATATATATGGGCTAGGTGTAGGGATGAGAATGAAATCAGGAAGGCATTTTTGTGACTTTGGATGTGAATTCATTATTCACAGTCATCCCTAATGAAAAAGAGTTGAAAATGTGAGACAGTTTCTAACCAAAGAAAGTAATTTTCCCAGTTCTAAGAACAATATGATCTGTGCCCTTCTAGATTTGATCTTGGAAAACAATGTATTCCTCTTTGAGTCTGAATACTTTCTCCAAATAGTAGGAGTGGATATGGGCACAGCATGTACGAACACGTATACCAATATAGTTCTTGCTAACTGGGAAAAAGAGTCTGTCTTTAGTAGTGACATGTTTAGACTACATGTCACCTTTTACAAACGTTTTGTGGATGACATCTTTTTTTATCTGGCATGGTAATGAGGAAGAGCTTAATAGATGTGTGTGTTTCTTAGGGAGTACTACCACCTATCTGTAATTTTCTTTGCACTATTCTCTAGAAATCATTGACTTTCTAGATATAACTGTCAGTAAGAACATGTTTGGCAGTTTGTCCACCAAGCTGTATAAGAAAACACTCAGGAAGAATAATATACTGCATTGTTCTAGCATGCACCCCAGGCATATTACCAAGAATGTGGTAAAGAATCAGTACTTATTTGTATGAGACTGCATACAAACCCAGAACCTTTAAAGAAGGCCCTTGATGCACTATGTATAGATCTTGTGAGCAGGGGCTATACAATTTGAGAAATAGAACAATAGAGGAAGTTAATATGTTTGAATGGAATAAAACAAAATCATTTTTTTGGACATGTCTTCTGTAGTTCCAGAGAACAGAAAGGCCGTAGATATTAAGGTAGTAAATAGGATGTGTTTAAAATACTCTGGTGAAGTCAGTAGGATCTGTGATATTGTTAAAAGGAATTGGCTTATTTTACTGACGGATCCTAAAATAAGCAGGGTGATAGATCCTGTTCCCAAATTTAGTTTTAAGAATAGTGAAAATCTGAAACAATGCTTGTGTTATAAACATAGCAGGGAATATGGGCAATTCACCTCAGAATGTAAGGGTACATATGCATGCAGGAACTGCAAAGCCTGCTGCAATATTTGGTCAACCTGTATGATTATACACCCTGTGAATTTGATACCCATAGAGTTCTCCTTCTATGCAGATTGTTCCACTAAAAATATAGTATACATGGCTAAGTATAACCTATATGATTGTTTTTACATAGGTAAGACTAATCGTATGCTTAAGGAGAGGGTGTTAGAGCACCTTAATAATATACGTAATAATAAAGTGACTAATACACTAGCCAATCATGTGTCTGAAGTTGGGGTGAATCATGGTTTTAAATTTTTGATTTTACAAAAGGTAAATGACAGCTTATGAGAAGGTGACCTATATAATAAGACAGAATATATTTAGTTGAGGTGGATTGTTGACTTTAAAGAATATGCTCCACAGAGTTTGAATAGTGCTGTCTCTTTAAAACCTCTTTTGAAAAAAAGAAGTTTGCCTCATTTATCACAATCTGTTTTTATTGGATGTTTATAGTATTTAAACTTTTAGCACTTGTTCAGTTTTATTAACATCTGAAGAAGTGGGTAACCTTGAAAGTGCTAATCTACTTTTGTTTTCGTACATTTGTATATTAAGGTGTTCTTACTCTACTCCTATCTAGGTGCTGGGATTAATTTTCCAGTATTGACACTGTAGTGCAGTATAACAGGGTGCTACCCTCCCGTTTGTGCCATTCTTTAGATGAGATGTTAAACTGAGGCGCCACAGTGTTGGTAATAGTTCCAGTGGATGTAAAAGATCCCAGTAAAAAAGACTAGGGTTTGCTTTTTTACATCTTTTATTGTTTTCACGTCCTTATTATTTACACAATCATATTCTTATGAATAGGACACAGGAAATCAAAACAAAGTTGCCAGTCTTTCTGAATCAGGGCAGATTTAAACTGAGAGCAACTCTTTTGGCAGCTGGCCCAATATTATGCTGTTTCTTCTTCATTACACTCACTGCATTTTCTTTCGTACAGTACTTTATATTTCATATTACTTTCAACTGGTAACTTATCCAACAGCATTCTTCACAGAAAATCCCCTGGTTTACAAAAATTCTCAAACCTTTTCCTTCTACTTTTATTGCATTTTCTACTTTAATTGAGATACCATATAATATTTCTCCATAATATTGTTGTACCATAATTTTCAGTTTTTTATCAATCTTTTTAATTTTTATTTTCCATCATTTATTTTATTTTAATCTTTTCCTGCCTTTTCTTTCTTGTGACTTCTTTTCAATCCTTCATATTTCAATGCTTCTTCATACCTTACATCAAACATTTTCACCATCATTTGCAGCTCTCTCTCTCTTTCACATTCTATATTACCAAGAAAAAATACACAGATGCTAGGTACACTACAGGATTTTGTAGGTGCAAACCTCCTTGTACTTTTTTATTGTATATCACACCTCTTTTCACTAGATTCAGTCTTGATCCCCACGCAAAATTAAAATATATTTCTAGCATATCTTTCTCCATTTTAGCTGGAAAATTTGCTAAATATGCTAGTTTTCCTAATACATAGAAATGAAACCTTCCCTACCATGATAACAGTTTTTTTTATTTCTTCCAATATTTCCAGTGTTCTATTACATTTTAATAGCTTCCAAATTTCACTCCTAATACACTTATTTCCTTCCTAGTGTATTTCACCTATTTTCTTAATTTCACCAAACCTTTAATTTCACCAAACTTCTTCCTTGTTTAACTGTAAACTAGCTTTCTTTAATAATTCCTCCACTCATTCCACAACTTAATTTATCCATGTCTTATTTTTGCCACAATCAAGTCATCTGCATTTGACAGACAAATTGGTACTGTAACTCCTTTTCCTATCTGCCATTTTATTTCTTTTCTTTTATGCATACACATTTGAATAATTGCATTATTTACCAGTACAGACATACACATACTTAATGGACATCTTGTTTAATGTCTTCCCTTATTTTTATCTTTTCTCCTGTCCATCTGTTTGCCAATAATTTTCACACATGGCATTTCATAGCATGTTTTATACAATTAAATTTTTTCTCTTATCCCATATTTTTTTCCAGAATCTTCCATATTGTTTCATGACCAACCATATCAAATGCTTTAGCCACACATCACATGCCACTAGTCTTAGTTCCTTATTTTGTTGCAATTAATTTCTCCTTTTACTATTAATAACATTTCCTTCACTTCTCTTCCTTTTGATTTCAAACCCTACATCTGTTATAACTTCATCAAAAACTGTCTGCACCCTTTTTATGTATTTTCGTAAAGCTTTTATAATTTGTATTTCTCTGTGTTATTGGCCTTTTTTTCCATATAAACTTAATTATTCTACCACAGATCTCTTCATCTGTTATTACTTTATTTGCCCATTCATTTAAAATATTACTGAATAGTCATTTCTCATTTTTATTCATCTGTTAATAATATTCATACCCTAAGCCAACAATTCCTAGTGCTGATTCTTCTCTTGCTTATTTTATTATATTTTCCATTTCTCTTATAGTGATCACCTTTTCTACAGAATTCTTAACATTTCTAGATATTTTTTTACAATCCATACTTATTTTTGTACTGTCCCCTTTTCATGCATTCTACCTACAAACCTTTCCACAAATTCCATTATTTCTATCTGCCTATATCTAATATTTCCTTCCTCATCAAGCATTGTATCTAAGCTTTCTTCCCTAATTTTTACTTCTTTTCCCCAAAATTGAGAAATGTCCTCATGTTTTCCTATCAGAAAATATCTTTGTCTAAGCAACAAGGTTTAACCTTTTCTCAAAATGTTTTGTACAGCTCTCTTTCAATTTCTCTTATTCTGTCATGACATTGTTCTATTTCTTCTTCTCCATATTTTTATGATTTCATATACTCTATTATTCCTTTGCTTCAAAGTTTTTCCAGAATCAAAATATTTTCTTGTATTTTTATAAGCACGTTATAAATTTGTCCAGTTTTCATAATGTACTTTCATTGTCATATGCTATTCCCATAAAATATTGGGCCAGATTTTAAAAGAGTTGCTTTCAGTGTAAGCCTGCCCTGATTCCAAAATACCTGGTTTCAGTTTAAGCAACTTACTTCAGTATAAGGCCTATCTATAAACAAACGTTCACCGGGGCCATATTCCAAAAGACCTACTCGCACCCTGCTCTCAATGTATGTGATCACTTAACCCAAGAGCAAGTCTTCTGGAGTCAGGCCATTGATGTTTCCTTTTTGTCTCATTTGTTTTTATAATCTCTCCAGTCAGTATTTTGTATTCCTTTCCCTTCTTTTATTACTCTCTGTCATCTGCTGTTCTAGCTCATACTGCTTTATGATCTGAAAACTCAGACAATTCTACCCCACCTATTATGCATTTCATATCTTTGGAATGCACCATTCCACTTTTACATGTCCATTTCCATTTTTCCTATTTTTAACTCTGGATGTCTTATAATGTCTCTTATTACTCTAATATATTGTATTATTTCCCCATCCTTTCTCAAATGACAATTAAAATCTCCCACAATAATAATTACCATAATTAACAGGACAAAGCTTTTAAGTTCCACATGCATCTTTTTCCTCTCTGTCATACTGGTATATGCATAAACTACAATTACCCTTACACATCTCTCCCTTTTCCTTATATCAGTAGTCTCTGGGATACATACCTATCTCTCCAGCAGGTCCAATTTATATCACAGGCAAGGTTTAAGTCTTTAGCGTGGGTAATTCTGGTACTGTTTGTTTTGTGGATATGTAGGAGGTCCATCAGAGTGGGGTCTGACAATGCCCTGTATGCCAGGTATAGATCTCCCCTCAAAAGCCTGTAGGAGACAGAATACAGGGATAGGACCTTGAGATGGTCTGCATAGGACATATTACTTATGCCCTGTATTCTTTTAGTGAGGAACCTTTGTGGACATTCCAATTATTGGATATGCCTGGTTAGGTACATACCAAAGGGGGCATTGTACTCAATGATAGGTTTGATGAATGCCAAATACAGAGGAACAATGACTTCCTTGGACTTAGATGCCATACAACTGCTACCTCAAGACACCCCACAAGCAACACATAAACCACAAAAGCAGTGTGCAAAGCAGTCACAGCCCTTAAGGCCAAATACAACACCAAACATACTTGTCATAGGTGACTCCATAGTCAGACACACTGACGTCCCACTCACCAGGCTGAACAAGGAGAGGGTCACAGTAAGCTGCCTATCGGGCGCTAGAATCCGCCACATAACACAAGCACTCGGGTCACTCCACGGCAAGTACAAATATGACACAGTCATTGTCCATGCTGGTGTGAACGACCTGAGACGTACCTCCCTGGACTACATGAAAAGAGACATAGAGGAGCTCTCTGATTATGTAGCCCAGGCAGGTATGACCCTAACCCTGAGCAGTATCCTTCCTTCACCAAGAATGATGCCACAATATAGAGACAAGATGATCAGCTTTAACAATTGGCTTAATGTCTGGTGTCATTCAAAGGGATCCAGTGCCTGTCTGCCTGGGATGACATACTTGACAAGCCACGCTTCTTAGGGACGGCTTGCACCTGTCACCCTGGGATTCCGGATATTGGCTAAGGCTCTTGCCACCCCATAGTTCCTTTTTAGGCAAGGCTCAAATTCTAAACCTACCACCCTAGAAAACAAAAATGGGAAGAAACTGAGGGTAATGCTGCTCAATGCCAGAAGTCTAAATCTCAAAATGCACGCACTCGAGGCCCTTCTCAGTATGGAGAACATCGATGTCTGTGCTGTAACTGAAACCTGGTTCAAGGCTCCTGAGAGCACCCCGGCACTATTAGGTTTTACCTCATATCATGCGTTCCGCCCCAAAACCCGGACCACACCACAAAAGGAGGGGTGTATCCATATTCATAAAGGATACCCACACCTCCAGGTTGGTGGCAACGCAGCTTCGGAAACCATCCAGGTGCAACTAACCATAGGCAAAACTGCTCTACAAATTGTAGCATGCTACAGGCCACCCTCTCAAACTCAAGAACCCCACACAGCCTTCCTGAAGACACTGGAGGGTATAAATGTATCTCCAAACACCATCATATTGGGTGACTTCAACTACCCGAATATAGACTGGGAACATTACTCAAGCCCTAACTTTCTAGCCCAACGGTTCCTGGAGTTCATAAATTCAAATGCCATGGAACAGCTAGTCACTGTTCCCACGAGAGGAGAAAATATACTAGATCTCATTGTCACAAACATGGGGACAAAATGCTCCACACCGGAAGTATGTCCCTCATTGGTGAGATCTGATCATAAACTAATCTCACTGGAAATCCACATCCCGCCCCCACCCCAAACAAAAAGACCATAGTGAAGAACTTCTCTAAAGCAAACTTCACACTACTCAAGACTGGTGTGGTATCCTTCAAGGCCCCTGAGCCAGAGGAAACCACAACCCAAGCTGCGGAAGCCCTTACAAATGCCTTCTATGAACACCTCCAGGACTGCATGGATCAGGCAATCCCAAATAAAACCAAGACTCTTTCCACAAAGGGCAAATGTCCAGTCTGGTGGACCCCAGCCATTAACAAACTTTACAATAAGAGGAGAAAGCTATTACATGATAGAACAAAATCCATAAAAGGAAGTCACCCTGATCATTATTAGTAAAAAAATACGAGCACTCATAAAATCAACTAAGGCCAATTTTGAGAGAAAAATTGCCATGGATTCAAAGGACAATCATAAGGCCTTTTTCAGCTATGTTAGGAACCTGGGTGGAAACTCCCAGATATGCTCAGAATTAGTCCAAATGATACAAAAATCACTGAACCCACAGACATTGCCAACATACTGGCAGACAGGTTCAGTGCAAACTTCACCCCCCTCCCCTAAAGGAGAGATAACTATCCCAGCCGAGTGTAGACTCCCGGACATCTCAAATGCGCAGGTGAAAGCTGCTCTCTCTAAAGCTAAAAACACAGCATCAATGGGACCGGATGGTGTCCCCGGCTGTGTGCTACACGAGCTAAATGAGGAATTAAACCCGCACATAAGGCAGCTGTTTAATCTCAGCCTTACCACAGGATACGTGCCCAAGGAGTGGCGTACGGCAACTGTGGTCCCACTCCACAAAGGCGGCGCCTCTACGGACCCTGGTAATTACCACCCCATAAGCTTAACAAGTCTAGTCTGCAAAGCTATGGAGAGGATCATAATGGAGCTCATAAACAAAGATATAGGGGACTTGCAGACATTGGACCCGACCCAGTTTGGCTTTGTCAAGGGAAGATCATGCCTTTTGAACTTGGTCAACTTCTTCGAAACAGTCACCAAGGCCATTGATGAGGGAAAGGCAGTCCATACAGCCTACCTTGACCTTGCAAAGACTTTTGACACAATACCCCACTCGGGTATTGTAGAAAAACTTACCAGCTTAAATGTAAACCCATATGTCACAAGATGGGTTGCAAACTGGCTTAAGGACAGAACCCACAGGGTTAGAGTTGCTGGCGCTGTGTCAGACTCCAAGCCGGTCACAAGTGGTGTCCCACAGGGCTCGGTCCTTGGCCCCCTATTGTTTGGCATCTACTTCTCAGAAGTACAGGCCAACATGGGAGGACTTTGGCTGACAAAGTTTGCAGACGACCACAAACTGGGCGCCATAGTGGAAAGTGCATCGGACACGGATATCCTTCAGAAGGGACTCACGGAAACAGATAGCTGGTGCCAGAGCCATGGCCTGAAGTTAAACGCCAAAAATGTATAGTCATACCCTTCGGTAAAACAAGGTAACCCCAAGCTACCATATAGGTGGCAATCCACTAAGCACAGAAGAGGTTATCAGGGACCTGGGGACCCAGGTTGACAGTGGCCTTTCTTTTGACACTCACATTGCTAAAGTGGTTAGAAAGACCTTCTACATTGCCCACCTGACCATGAAGGGATTCACATCCAGATCTAGTGAGGTCATTGTTCCCTGTACTCTTCACTTATCAGACCAATGATCGAGTACAATGCCCCATTCGGGATGTATCTCACCCGACATCTGCAGCAATTGGAGAGACCCCAAAAGTTCCTCACCAAAAGGATAAAGGGACTCCAAAATCTGTCATATGCTGTCAGATTGAAGAAACTCCAGCTCTATTCAGTCGCATACCGTCTGCTCAGAGGTGACATGTGCCTGACATACAAGGCCATGTCCAACCCGGAATTAATGGACATGCTCCACCTCAAAAAATCCAAATCCACCAAAACCACTAGAGCAAGCGACTTAAACCTTAGCACGGCTATAAATAGGACGTGCTGGAGGGATAGATCTATCACTCAGAGACTCCCTATGCTGTGGAATAAAATCCCAGTCCATGTGAGGCAGAGCACCTCGCTGACTCTGTTCAAGAGAAATCTAGACCTGTGGATGGGAGATCGTAGGTTTACCCCGGGAATCATATCTGTGTCACTGCTGGACAGAGGCACAACAAACTAATGGGCACAGTATTTTTCATATAAGGGGTGGCGTAAGCCACAAAAATTTGGGCTAGGCTTATAAATGCCTTAGGGCAGATAGCCTAGTATAAACCTATGAACCTATACCTTTGTTTATAAGTTGAGCAACATAGAATGATTTCCTCACCACTGTGGACATGTGATGATCAAAGGCTAGATTACTATCTATGTGTGTCCCTAAGTCCTTGACTACTGAGTCAACTCTAAGGCATGTGTTGTCAATATGATAGTTACCAGGGATGGATGACTTCCCAAAGGATACTATTATGCATTTCTTGGCATTTAGTTTTAGTCCATGACTCTGACACCAGTTGTTTGTCTGTGTCAGCCCCTCCTGGAGAACATTTGTGTCAGTGTGAGATTCAATTGCAGCTCCTAATTTACAATCATCTGCAAATTTAGTCAGCCAGAGACCACTGACATTGGCCTTGATTTCTGAGAAGTAAATGCCAAAAAGGAGTGGTCCAATGACTGATCCCTGAGGAACTCCACTTGTGACTGGCATCTTTATAGAGGTAGACTCCCCAATTCTAACTTCCTGGGTCCTGTGTTTGAGCCAGCTGGCTATCAACTGGGTGACATATGTGTTTGTACCTAACCTCTTGAGTTTGCCAATAATGCCCGAGTGGGGTATTGCATCAAATGCCTTGGCCAGGTCAAGGTAGGCAGTGTGAGTGATTTTGCCCTCATCCATTGCTTTGGAGAAATTCTCAAAGAAGTCCACCAGGTTGAGTAGTCACGATCTGCCCTTTACAAAACCAAACTGCATTGGGTCCAGTGTCTGAAGGTTTACTATACCTCTATTGATCATCTCCATGATAATTCATGCATAGCTAGCTGGAGTTTTGTAAAGAATTATATTTCATTTGTATTTCAAGCTGATTTGTACAGATGCTTGTGCTGAAAAAATATATTTGTAAAGCTGCGTGTGTTAAAAAATGTACTACCAGTGGGTCCTGCTGGACATAAAAGAAATACACCTCTATGCCAAACTGTATTGCAGCTGTTGAAATGAATATATTGTGGCAGAAGATACTGGAAGAGAAGAGGTTAATCTCAGTCCACCTAACTTTGAAAAATAGTCTGAAATTAAATTACCTGGTTTAAGCCATACAGATTGTATCTTAAACTTCTGATTGCAGCCAGAGACAAAATGTCTGTGAAAACCAGGACTAGGAATCCTATTGTATTGTCCTTCTGGGTGAACTAATTGCTACTCTGGAAGGATGGAAGCTTTTGAAATGGTTTTATAGCTTCCAGATGCTATAACGTCATATATGTGTTACATTCTGGTTCAGATTCTAGTAAAGGAGGGAGAGAGTCAGATGACCAGATGTATGTGATGTCATTCTGTAATCCAGCACTGAAATGATGTTTTAATACAAGATGAGACAGAAGTATTAGGGCAGTCTGTTTTTGAAACCTGACAAAGAAGGATCACTCACCCACTTCATCTTGCCTTGCTTTAGTAAGTAAACAGGGAATAGTAATTATTTAGATCAGTCAGGAAAATATAGTGAGATTAGTTAATTACTGTTTTTCTGCATCTGTGTGAATCTGTCCATCTGTGTTATTGTTAATATTTCCTGTGATTGAAACTCTGATGTTTATTGTAAATAGTTATTTAGTATTTTTATGTTCTTTTGTTATTTATTATAAAATATATTTCAACTTTTCATTGTGGCTTGTCTTTTACAGAATATTTTAACCTTTGAGAGTACTTTTATTTATTTGGTGACACTGTGGCTACTTCTGAAAACCTTGCTGCATTGGTCAAACACTACCATCTGTATTAGAATTAATTTACTAAGTATAATTAGATACCCTGGTAAGAGCTTTATAAGTAGCTTGTTTTGGAGTGTTCTGGTGGCAGTATCAACCTTATAGCCGGGGCAGAAGGGGCATAGCTGGCAAATATGTGCCAGCCTTTCCCAGGTGTGTGTGTGTGTGTGTGTGTGTGTGTGTGTGTGTGTGTGTGTGTGTGTGTGTGTGTGTGTGTGTGTGTGTATGTGTGTGTCAGCTACTTGACACAGATCACTGGTTTTACAGAGAGGGTGGTAGAGAACTTGACTTGGAACACTTGGCTGAAGACTCAACTGTACAGCTGTGTCAGTGGGGAGTCTTATTTGGGGCCTAGAGAGGGAGAGGGAAACCCAGCCCCAGGATGGAATGTGTTCTCTTTGTGCTCTTAAGAGAAATTGTGCTTGGTGCAGAGAACTGCATCTGGAAATACTGTATTTATCTATTAGTGTTCCAAGTGAATGTCGCTCACTGGTGTCAGTGGTGAGGATTGAAGCTCCTTCATTACCGGCCTAGAGCAAGGACATCACAAGGTGTACTTGTAGAGGGTGGAAATTTTGCCAAGGATCCTAGCATTGAGCAGCAGTACCTTTATGTTATCCATATTCTGTTTTCTTATGTTGGAAGCTTTAGAAGACTGACATTGCCTAAAAGAAGATACTATGGGAATAGGCAATGTTTTAACCAATATATCAAAGCCTTGTGTGGTTACGTGCAGGCCATACTGTCTACAGTTGCTCTCCCCAGGCTGATATGTATTGCTTCCCCTCTGAATGACAACATAAGCTAAACTAGTTGTTGAACTCAATCTTTTGTTTATACTGCAATATCATTCTTAGTGATGGTAGAA